>NC_139527.1:8315173-8387673 GCF_947247035.1 Vipera ursinii
TGCTCTCCAAAGGTAAGGGAAAGATAGATAGATAGATAGATAGATAGATAGATAGATAGATAGATAGATAGATAGATGATAGATAGATAGATAGATAGATAGATAGATAGATAGATAGATAGATAGATTTCATTGCTGTTTAGCGTTTGCCCTCTTTTACAGAGAGATTTATCTGGAGCAAAGCAGAGTGGATTTACAGGTAGTCCTCAACATACGGCCACAAGTGAGTCCAACATTTCTGTGGTTAAGTGAAACATTTGTTAAGTGAGTTTTGCCCCATTTTTTATGACTTTTCTTGCCACAGTTGTTAAGCTAATCGTTGCAGTTGTTAAGCTAGCAAGACGGTCGTTAAGTGAAACTGGTTTCCCCGTTGATGTTACTTGTCATAAAGTTGCAAAAAGGGATCACGTGACCTTGGGACACCCCAACGGTCATGAGTATGAGTCAGTTCCCGAGCATCTGAATTTTGACCGTGGGGACGCTTCAACAGTCGTTAAGTGTGAAAAACGGTCATAAGGCACTTTTAACAAGCCCGTTGTAACTTTGAACGGTCATTAAATGAATCCTCGACTTAGATTTTGCCTGTACTTTCTAAATTACTGCTTCAAGGGTCAAGAGCCCCCCCCCCGTTTATTTTATTTATTTGTTTGTTTTTCACGGTTGCGATTTAAATATCAAGTCTTGCCTCCTGCAAAAAAACTTGGGCTCAGCAAGAAAAAGTATTAACTTGGGGCCGAATGCTTGGGTTTAGCAGCCATCAATTCGAATTACATGCCATTTGTTCTGGATTCTTTTCCCCCCCTCCCCCACCTGGCTAGCCTGCCTGCCTCCCACCTGTATTTGCCTCCTGTCTATTGGTGTGAAGAGAAACCAACAGATGTGTCTCTGCGTGTGTGTCTGCGTTTGTGTGGGTGTACATTTTTTTTAAAAAAAATAACGCTTTTTTTTAAAAAAAAACCCCAATCAAAATCAAAAAGAGGGCCTTGGCAGACAACCAGCCTGGAAACCCAAACTTATGATTCCCTTGGAGTGAAGCCTCAGATGCTGACAGCTGAGCAGCCTAGCTGGTGCCTAAAAGCCTAGTAAGCCATCTGACTACAGGAAAGTCCTCGACATACGGCCGCAATCGAGGGCAAGGTTTCTGTTGATTCGTGGAACATTTGTTAAATGAGTTTTGCCCCATTCCACGACCTTCCTTGCCTCCGTTCTTAAGGGAGTCACGACAGTGGATAAGTTTGCAACACGGTTGTTAAATGAATCTGGCTTCCTCCATGGACTTGGCTAGTCAGAAAGTCACCAAAGGGGAATCACGGGACCCGCCCAGGACACAGCAAGGGTCATAAATATGAGTCAGTGGCCAAGCTGTTTGAATATATAAAGGTAAAGGTTCCCCCGCACATGCGTGTTAGTCGTTTCCGACTCTAGATAGTTGACATATGATAGAGATAGATAGATAGATAGACAGATAGATAATTGATAAATAGTTGACATATGATAGAGATAGATAGATAGACAGATAGATAATTGATAAATAGATAGTTGACATATGATAGAGATAGACAGATAATTGATAAATAGATAGTTGACATATGATAGAGATAGATAGATAGATAGACAGATAGATAATTGATAAATAGTTGTCATATGATAGAGATAGATAGATAGATAGACAGATAATTGATAGATAGTTGACATATGTTAGAGATAGATAGATAGATAGATAATTGATAAATAGTTGACATATGATAATGATAGATAGATAGATAGATAGATAGATAGATAGATAGATAGATAGATAGATATAGATAGATAGATAGACAGATAGACAGATAAGTAGGTAGGAATGTAGATTTGAGACTTTGGAAAGAGTACAGAGAAGAGCAGCAAAAATGATTAGGTGCCTAGAAGCTAAAACATACAAAGAACGGTTGCAGGAATTGTGTACGTCTAGCTTAATGAAAAGGACTAGAGGTGACATGATAGCAGCCTTCCAATATCTCAGGGGCTCCCCTAAAGTAGAACGGGTCAACCTATTCTCCAAAGCACCAGAAGTCAGGACAAGAAGCAACAGATGGAAACTCATCAAGGAGAGAAGCAACCTAAAACTAAGGGGAAGGAAGGAAGGAAGGAAGGAAGGAAGGAAGGAAGGAAGGAAGGAAGGAAGGAAGGAAGGAAGGAAAGGCAATGGATGGAAACAAATCAAGGAGAGAAGCAACCTAGAACTAAGGCGAAATTTCCTGACAGTGAGAACAATTAACCAGTGGAACTGCTTGCCTCCAGAAGTTGTGGGTGCTCCACCACTGGAGGCTTTTAAGAAGAAGAGACTGGATAGCCATTTGTCAAAAATAGTATAGGCCTCCTGCGAGAGCCTAGATGACCTCCAAGGTCCCTTCCAACTCTCTTACTGTTAGAGACTTTGCTGTAGGGGTTGCCGTACGTTATTTGGATGAGAAAAACCAGATTTGCTGAAATGTTCTGGATGGTTCTTGGTGTAGCCAAGAAGGTGCCAAGTTTAGTCCTGGCCTTTCATGGAGTCCAGTGCCCCTCTGAATGTGGGGGCTGACCAGATGACCTTGGCTAGTCTCTCGGTTAACCTACCACGCAGGGTTGTTGTGATAAGAGGATGATGTTAGAAGGAATGGAACTATATACAGTATAAGAATGGAACTATGTATATGTATTTTTTGCTGGGGGGCACCTGGGTGGAGAGAGACAATGCTGCGGAATGAATACTGGGTGGGAGAAAGATAGCTTTCCCTGCTTCTCCTGTGCATGCTACTAGTCCTCAGTGAAGGATAAACCTTTTCCTTGCTGCCGGGGGGGGGGCTGTTGGGCTTCCGTTTTCTATAAGGGCCATCAACACATTTTCCAACAAGTGTCAACATTTTCTTAGCTAGCTGACAGTCTATCGTAATGCCAGTTTGAAGTATTTAATGTATCTGGATTAAGAAACAGAGTGTCCCCCCCCCCCCGCAGGCCGAGTGAACGGGCTTCTTTAACAAATGTGTATTCACAGGTCTTCCTTTAGTGTTCCCCTGCTGGGTGTTAAGCAAATAAAATGTCTTTGAACTGAAGAAATATTCGCCTTTTGTGTATGTGCGCCTGTGTACACACTGCCGTCAACTTTCCAGCTTTGCAAAGTTAGGAACTGTTTGGTGTGGTGGTTAAGGTGCTGGCCTAGAAACCAGGAGACGGTGAGTTCTAGTCCAACCTTAGTCTTGAAAGCCGGCTGGGTGACTTTGGGCCAATCACCAGGAGACAGTGAGTTCTAGTCCCATCATAGGCATGAAGGCTGGCTGGGTGACTTTGGGCCAATCACCAGGTGACTGTGAGTTCTAGTCCCGCCTTAGTGATGAAATCCAGCTGGGTGACTTTGGGCCAATCACCAGACGACTGTGAGTTCTAGTCCCGCCTTAGTGATGAAATCCGGGCTGGGTGACTTTGGGCCAATCACCAGGAGACCGTGAGTTCTAGTCATGAAAGCCAGCTGGGTGACCAGGTATCACCTGGAAGCTCTGTTCAAATCAGGATTCCATCTCAATTTTGAAACATCGGCTTTAAACTGCCAAGGGGAGCTTACATGGATTGATTTGAAAGCAACCTGATCAGACTGCTGTGGAACTGAATTTGTAAACTGAACCTTTTGCTCAGCCCAGCTCTGAAATACAACCCATATTCTAACTAGCAAAATTTGGAACAAGGCGATTCTTGCCATCTTCTAAACTCGACATTCTACCCAATTTACCCATGACTGAAGGAGAACTTCCCAAGATCAACTTCTGGTGTTGTTGTTGGGGTTTTTTTGGCTTCAGTTTTGGAAATTCAGCAGTTGGACACTGTAATGTATTGGGCCTATTTATTTATTTATTTATTTATTTTTATTTTTATTCCATTTATATCCCGCCCTTCTCCGAAGACTCATTTCCACGTGCCTTTGAATGCTGCTTGAGATTGCTTAACCAGGGGGTCTGTTGCTGGCTGCCCAGACATGCAGTCTCCAGGACGACCATTGGTTGGCTCTGGGGCGGGAATAGGTTCCTTCAAACCTATTGGCCGCCGCCTAGTGGCCAGCCGTGTAAGTAGCTGTGTAGAAACCTTGGTTACTAGTTCTGTTCCTGTTCTACAATAAAGCAATGTTCCTGTTTGAACCCTCTCGTTTCGCCTCCTACTTGCAAGAAACCCACTCCACAACAGACACCTAGATTGGCCCATGCCGATTGGTGTTTTCTCAACCTTGGCAACTTTAGGAGGTGTGACCTTCAGCTGGATGGACAAAGGGGTGGGTGGAAAGGTAGATGGATGGACAGGCAAATGGGCAAGCTGATGGGCAGATGGACTGACCAGTGATGGTCAGATAGAAGATGGAGAAACGGACGGATGACTGGTGGACAGACTGACAGATCAATAAGCAGCTGGACAGATGGGTGAACCGTCTTTCCCCTTTTTTGGAGATGTGTTTATGGCGTTGGCTTCATTTGGATAGTTAGGAGGATCTGGAAGAACGTCCAAACTTCCCTTTCCTAGGAACAGCTTAGGTGAATTATGGAGTTACGTTATAAAGCTAGTGGGATTATTTGTATTTCTGATTAGACCCCCCAACCTGAAATCGGATGTAATTAGAGTTTCTCGAAAATATCTCTGGAAACTATTGAGGTAAACCATAGAGATAATATATGTAGCTCCAGCTATTAAAGAATCCCTGCTGGATTTTAATGCCTCCGTATTATAAATAATGCAGCCAGCCTTCCTTTGGCTCAAGGCAATTTGAGTTTTTGGCTGGCTGGTATTGTCTACCAGCCCTTCAGGCTTTCTGTTGAAGATACATATTTCGGAAACCTTCATGAACCGAGGGCGGACAAGCTTGGATTATTGATTGATTGAATTTGTATACCGCCCTGTTCCCATAGGACTCATGGCAGTTTACAGGGCAGTTAAAAACCATGAAATACAAAAATTAAGATCAATTAAAACAATTAATTAAATTCAAGCCCCCAAAGTAAATCTAAAACCCAATTAAAAATTAAAAACCCCTCAGTCTGGGCCAAACAGCTCGAAGAGCCAAGTTTTCAGGTCCCGGCGAAATGAGCGAAGGTCGGGGTCAGTCCTAAGTTCTGTAGGTAGTTGGTTCCATAGGGCAGGCGCGCCCACAGAGAACGCCCTTCCCCTGGGAATCACCAGCCGGCATTATGCCAGTTTCACTGGAGATGCCTAAGGAGGAAAGGGCTGGCACCTTGTTAATTCTCATCTAAACCTAGGGGAGATTGATGCCATGTTGGAAAACAATCTCGCCGAAGCAGAGAGGAGAGGTTATGGCCCTTACTTTTGGGATGAGGCTGGCAAGATGTCGTACGTCTCAAGGGTCGGTCTATATCACCCCGATTCAGCAGTTTCCAATCTCCTTGCGTGAAACTCCAAAGGAAGATCTCAGGTGGGAACCCTTCCTTCCACACTGGAAGCATTTTTGTTTAGCTTTTTTACCCCTGCTAAAAGAGGCTTCCGGTTTTCTTCTCCATTCCCTAAACCTGCTTGGGGATTTCTTCCCAATTTCTTTTGGTGGTGTTTCGATCAAACTAGGCACGAGGCACAGATGGTGGTGTACTTCTTCGTTAGGCAAACTTTTTGTTGCTCTGAAGCTTCTTGGCAGCCAAAACTGGAAAGGCAGAGGGCTTTGACTCTCTCTCTCTCTCTCTCTCTCTCTCTCTCTCTCTCTCTCTCTCTGTGTGTGTGTGTGTGTGTGTGTGTGTGTCTTTCCTGAGATCTTGAAAGAAGGAAAATCAGAAAGACATGCTGACAACAGAATGAAAGATTGTACAATGGAAGATGGGGCACTCACAAGCGCACCTTGGCCAACTCATTAAATAAATGCAAGCATTATTTTCCCATTGGTAATAAGCGTGCTCTCTCTCTCTCTCTCTCCCTCTCTCCCCCCTCTTCTTCTTGGAAAGGCATTGCACAAGTAAATTATCTTTCACTTGAGCCTGGCCGCGAGAAAATAGGGGTGCAATTTTCAGCAGGGCCGTGTAATAAGACGATGGATTAAAAAAAAGAAGAAGAATAAAACGGAAGCAGGCACAGGAATGCAGACTGATTCAGCTAGAGAGGGGAAAGATCTGCATTGGATGCTGGGATGTGGCTCAAGAAGAGGGCTTTTGAGCCTTGTGCTCAGGCCCAGCTCAAGAACAACACCGAACAATCCAGGCAAAGTTCAGGTCTTGCTCACGCTCTGTAGACAGAACATTGCCAGACTAGGTAAAGGTAAAGGTTCCCCCGCAGATGCGTGCTAGTCATTTCCGACTCTAGGGGCTGGTGCTCATCTCCGTTTCAAAGCCGAAGAGCCTCCGTGGTCCTGTGGCCGGCATGACTAGACGCCAAAGGCGCACGGAACGCTGTTACCTTCCCACCGGAGTGGTCCCTATTTTTCTACTTGCATTTTTACGTGCTTTTGAACTGCTAGGTTGGCAGAAGCTGGGACGAGTAACAGGCGCTCACTCTGTTACGCGGCACTTGGGATTCGACTCACCAAACTGCCGACCTTCTGATCAACAAGCTCAGCGTCCTAACCCACTGAGCCACCGTGTCCCTTAATTTTATGGTACTACTCCCCCCAAAAAAGTGTTATTAGCCATCATACCTGAAAAATACACTTTTCCCAAAAGGTTTCCACAATTTTGGCTGCTACTGTAAGTCCTAGCATGATTTTTCCAGGAGCTTGTAATATAAGCCCCCACCCCCAAAATAAGCCTTAGTTAAGATAGTCAGCCAGACAGATGCATTTACCGTGTCTCCCCAAAATTAAGACCAGGCCTTACATTAATTTTTGCTCTAAAAGACGCATCAGGGCTTATTTTCTTGTAACGTCTTATTTTGGGGAAAATACGGTACTAAATGCGTCCATCTGGCTGACGATCTTAACTGGGACTTATTTTGGGGGTGGGGGCTTATATAGCGAGCATCCTGAAAAGTCACTTATTTAGGGCTTAATTCCCAGTTGGGTCTTATTTTCAGGGAAACACGGTAGTACATCCGTTGCAACACACGACGCACGTATTGAATTATAAAATAATAAGATTAGTGTATAATTAAATATAAATAAATAATATTACTGGCATTATTTATTTGAATAAATGTAGATTGTTTTAGGTGAAAACAATAATAAGAAATAAATAAGCCCTAGTGTGTCTTTTGGAGCAAAAATCAATATGAGACCCAGTCTTGTTTTCCAGAATATACGACAGCAATAAATCAGTTTAACTGGACCTTCACGTATGGAGCTGATCTTTCACGTCTGGTCTCCAATAAGTACAGGTGGCCATGCTTGTTCACTTCAAATGCTGCCCTTTGTTTGTTGGTATTTGGTCTTCAAGCTGGGCTCAGCTCCAGATATCTATGGAGTGTTCTTGGCAACAACACACAAAGAAATTGCCCTGTTTTCACCTCTCCGACTTTCGAGTCTTGCTTACAAATCAGCAATTATTTTTCGACTTTACTAATCACCATTCAAGTTGAGGCACTTGTCATAACATCTTACACAATTTGTAATTCCTTAGTAGTTGTCGCTCGGCGCCAAATCTGGGCTATAGGGAGGGTGATCAAAAGCATCCCAACGGAACGGCTTCAAAGGTTCTTGGGTGCGTCTAGCGGTGTGCGGGCGTTATCGTGAACCGACACACAACACACACAGAATATGCCCTGTTCATCTTCTGAAGGATTCCCCCCACCTCCCCGACTTTCTTGTCTAGCTTACAACTTGGCGGTTCTGTCTCCTAACCGGGCCTGATGGCTGCGTAGTTTGGCTGGGTGAGCTCCGGCGAAAACCAACTGACGCTCGGAACATTATGCGGAGGCAAAAATGTAACCCAAAGTGCTCAAAGTAAGATAAAAACCAGAGCAAGCGGATCAGGCTGCCCTAAGAAGGGCCCAAGATGTTTTATTTATTTTACATCATTTCCTATCATCCAATTAGTCATGCCTTCTGGCTGTCGTTAAAGAATATCAATCTTTCAACGGCAGATAAAACCTCGGCGGGTGGAAAATAATCACCTCATCAGAAGGAAAGAGAGTAGCGTTTTGGTACCCAAGTAGTTGTGTGTCGATGGGGCTGGTTCTCCTGTCCGGTGTGACTACTGCCTGTTTGATAGCCTTCAAGATAGGCTGAAAACAGGAAATAAAGATTTGCCCCATGTTTGGGGCCTAGCAAGGTAATCTAAATAGTTAACATTTGAAACATATATAAATTAATGGCCCCAGTAGAATAAATTAAATAAATTAAAATTAAGTTAAAATTAAAAATATAATTAAAATCCCTGTCAGTCCAGGTCAGCCTGATGGAAAAGGAGTGTTTTGAGGCCGCGGCGAAAGGATCGGAGATCGGAGATCCGGGGCCATCCGAAGCTCAAGGGGGAGTTGATTCATATGTGTGTGTGTGTGTGTGTGTGTGTGTGTGTGTGTGTGTATATATACATATATATATATATATATATATATATATATATATATATATATATATATGCAAATTATTCAAATTGCTAATAAAGAATTTGGGAGGCTAAGATGATCATTTCGAACTATTTATGTTCTCATCAGTTAGTCATACCCTTTATCTGAGATTCGATAAGAGATTTATCTGAGCTGTCATAAGTTGACTAGTTCCTGTGGATAAGCCCTGAGCCGGGCCAAAACAGGAATGAAAGAGTTAATTAGCAAGGTCCATTCAAAAAAACCTTGACAAATACTTAAACATATATATATATATATATATATATATATATATATATATATATATATATATATATATATATATATATATATATATGTATATGTATATGTATATGTATATGTATATGTATATGTCTTATATTTATATATAAGGTAAAGGTAAAGGTTCCCCCGCACATGCGTGCTAGTCGTTTCCGACTCTAGGGGCCGGTGCTCATCTCCGTTTCAAAGCCGAAGAACCAGCGCTTGTCCGAGGACGTCTCCGTGGTCATGTGGCCGGCATGACTAGACGCCAAAGGCGCACGGAACGCTCTTACCTTCCCACCGTAGTGGTGCCTATTTTTCTACTTGCATTTTTTACGTGCTTTCGAACTGCTAGGTTGGCAGAAGCTGGGACGAGTAACAGGCGCTCACAAGTGGCAATTGGATGCTGTTGTATAATAGGATAGGGTAGAGTAGGGTAGGATGGGGCAGGGCAGGGTAGTGTGGAATGAAACAGAACAGAACAGAATAAAATAGAACAACAGGCTAGGATAGGGTAGGGTAGAGTAGGGTAGGGTGGGGCAGGGTAGTGTGGAATGGAATGGAATGGAATAGAATGGAATAGAATAGAATAGAATAGAATAGAATAGAATAGAATAGAATAGAATAGAATAGAATAGAATAGAATAGAATAGAATAGAATAGAATAGAATAATAGGATAGGAGAGGGGGAGAGGAGAGGAGAAGAGAAGAGACAGATTGTAGAAGAGAAGAGAAGAGACAGAAACCCTATACCATTTCAGATAAATGCTTCTCCAATCTCTTCTTAAAAGCTTCCAGTGTTGGAGCATTCACAACTTCTGGAGGCAGGTGGTTCCACTGGTTAGTTGTTCTCACTGTCAGGAAATTTCTCCTTAGTTCCTGGTTGCTTCTCTCCTTGATTAGTTTCCATCCTTTGCTTCTTGTCCTGCCTTCAGGAGCTTCGGAGAATAGATTGACCCCCACCCTCTTCTTTGGGGCAGCACTAAATACTTGGAACAGTCACTAAATGATTGGTTATAAGTCAAGGACGACCTGTACTCTTTCATTGGCCTCATCAAAACTTTGATATCTCTGCAAATTCCATCTTGGACACGGAGGCCTGGACTTGGCCTTCACAGATGAATGTCACCTGAGGACTGAGTTGGTGTCCCTCACGTCTCCCTCAAGTGTGCTTTGCTGAATCGGTGAGTATGCTTCAAATCTCCAGGCGCATGGAGACCAGCCAGCCTTTTGATCTTCCTTTATTTCCTGACCATTTTGCTGCATCTTCAAACATCACCTTTTGATTCCGGCTGGTTCAATTGACAAGAGGCTTCCTCTTTTCCATTATTACAGAGTTCCGGGACCCCGGCACCATTTTGCCAGCTCTGATTTGAGAGGGTAGTTTTTGATTAGACTTGTAAGCTGGCCCCTTTGAGAGAATGGAGATAAATAAATCACTGAGGCTAGAACAGCCAGGAACAGATTTTGTTTTGGAATTCATTCAGGCTTCAACGTACAGCCCTGATGACATGAGAGTCAGCCGAGGCCGGCCCGGCGCTCTTCCTGCTCTGAATTGGGCTGAACCTGTTGGAAATGAAAGGTTCAGAGAGCAAAGATGAAATAAATTGAAAGAGTAGCTTGAAGCAAATGAGAATGGAAGGTTTACTAGTTGAGCATGATCTCCGATAGGGAAGGAAAGACACGGAATGCATTAAGCATTATCAGCTGCCGGGATGTACCTGTTTTCTCCATTTCCTCCTCCTCCTCGTCCTCCTCGTCCTCCTCGTCCTCCTCCTCCTCCTCCTCCTCCTCCTCCTCCTCCTCCTCTCCCCACCTTTCTTGATCTGAAGTTGATCTAAAACAGACATGTCAAACACAAGGCCCGGGGGCCAGATCCGGCCCGCGAAGTGGTTTCATGTGGCCCGCGAAGCCATCCTGGAAAGAGTGAGGGAACGGCCCCCACTGCCTTGGCCCTGGCCCAGAGACCCTCCTTCTTCCAGAGACCCTTAGATCTGTCCCACTCCTGCCCAGGCCCCCATAGGCACCCTTGATGCCAACGATGTAGAGCTGGCCACGCCCACCCAGTAGGCCATACGCACTCTAGCCACGGCCACCCAGTAGGCCACGCCCACCCTGGCCATACCCACCCGGCCCCCTGAGGGCAACCGCAATGCTGATGCGGCCCTCAGTGAAATTGAGTTTGACACCCCTGATCTAAAACAATCCTTGGCATAGAATCAATATCATGTGAAGTATTAGTGCCGCTTTATAAAGCCTTAGTAAGGCCACACCTGGAATAGTGCATCCAGTTGTGGCCACCACATTACAAAAAAGATGTTGAGACTTTGGAAAAAGGGCAGAGAGGAGCAACTATGATGATCAAAGGCCTGGAGATTAAAACGTATGAAGAACAGCTGCAGGGCTTGAGTTTGGCTAGTCTAAAGAAAAGAAGAAATAAGGGGAGAGATGATAGCAGCCTTCCAATATCTCAGGGGCTTCCCCAAAGAAGAGGGAGTCAAGCTCTTCTCCAAATCACCTGAAGGCCGGACAAGAAGCAACGGATGGAAACCAATCAAGGAGAGAAGCAACCTGGAACTAAGGAGGAATTTCCTGACAGCGAGAACAATTAACCAGAAGTTGTGAGCGCTCCATCACTGGAGGTTTTCAAGAAGGGACTGGACAGCCACTTGTCCAAAATGGTATGGGGGTTTCCTGCTTGAGCAGGGGGTTGGACTGGAAGACCTCCAAGGTCCCTTCCAACCCTGTCATTCCGTACTCTTGAATCCAACACTTCCATCTTGTGCAGCTTCTTTTGAAGGCCAATTTTGGATCCGTGCCTGGATTGATACGATGACGACGACGAGTCGCGACAGAAGCGGGACTCTGAGGACAGTTTGCCAGAGTCTAAAGGAGAACCCACCCAAGTCTGACTCTTAGACCTCGGTTTGAGCTCCAGCTTCCCCCAAATTTGCTTCCCCCCACCCCCACCCCCCACCCCTCGCCTTCGAGGCACCGGTCAGCTTCCAAAGCGAATTCTTGGCCAATAGAATAAGAGGAAGCAGGAGAAGGCAAGAGGCTGAAAAGTTAGGGGCCGGCAGCTGTCCGATCCCATCCTTCAGCGCCCCTGTTTATTTATTTATTCTTAATTAATTATCCTCTCCCTGCTGGGATGGGGTGGGGGGGGGTGGGAGAAGCAGGTGAGTGGAATGGGAACCATTTCCAGAGACGTGAACTGCTGGGGGAAGACTTAAAAAGACAACGGCAATCGTTCATTCTTTATTTCCCCAGGGCTTTTTCTCTCTCAGAATTACCTTCACGTCATCCTGAGCCCAGAACGGCTCCATTCCACTCCTCCACCCCCCCTGGAGACCCCTTGTCTAACGGGCCTCGTAATTAGCATCACAAAGGGCTGGGTTTCCGCCCCTTCTTTTCTTTCCCTGGCTTGGGAAGAATAGGGAAGGGCAGCAAAGGAGAGGAAGATCTGGTTGGTTGGTTTTTTTCCCCTTTTTTCCAAGCAACTGGGTTTTTCTTGAGGGGGGTGGTGTAGCACTGCTAGCTGTTAGACCTGCGTACGGATTCCCTTTCTGTTTATTTACACACGCCCATGTGCGTACACATGGATGGATGGATGGACACACACACAGAGAGAGAGAGAGAGAGAGAGAGAGAGGGAGGGAGAGAGGCTTGATCTTGTGAGAAATGCATGCAGGCCAATATGCTATGACCAGATGATTCAACCGGTTTCTTACAATGAATTTGAGAATTCCTTCCTTCCTTCCTTCCTTCCTTCCTTCCTTCCTTCCTTCCTTCCTTCCTTCCTTCCTTCCCTCCCTCCCTCTTCCCTCCCTCTTTCCTTTCCTTTCCTTTCCTTCCCTTCCCTTCCCTTCCCTTCCCTTTCTTCCCTTCTCCTCCATTCCTCCTCCCCTTCCCTTCCTTCCCTTCTCTTCCATTCCTCCTTCCCCTTCCTTCCTTCCTTCCTTCCTTCCTTCTGTCCTTCCTTCCGTCCTTCCCTCCCCCTTTCCTTCCTTCCTCCTTTCCTTTCCTTTCCTTTCCTTTCCTTTCCTTTCCTTTCCTTTCCTTTCCTTTCCTTTCCTTTCCTTTCCCTTCCCTTCCCTTCCCTTCCCTTCCCCTCCCCTCCTTCCTTTCCCCTCTCCCCTCTTTCTCCATTCCTCTTGACAACCTTCAGTTGATGGGATGAGGTGTACACCCACCCTGCTGCACCATACTAGATGGACAGAGAGAAATGGAGGTAGGGGGTCCTTCAGAATTTGATCCTGATAATTCCTGAAATGAGTAAAAAAAAAAAAAGTACCGGAAAGTTTGAAACTGATCAAATGATCCCCTTTTTATTGATTCATTAAAGAAAGTGTAGAGTTTAATATCCTTGGGAGCAGATTAATTTCATAGTTAAGTAATCTCTCTCCCCCTCCCATCCTCTTTAGGGTTGAGGAGGTGGGGGGGGGGAGTTCACGGTTGGAACTACATTTTACTAAGTAATTGTATGTGGCAGTTGCATTAAATTAGCCTTCTCCACAAACTGAATGGAGGTCGCTCTCCCCGTGAACTGTAGTTTCCGATCTGGCTTTCTCATTTCCAGGTGTCAAAAGAGCATTTTTAAAAATATTTTATTTTCCTTTCCGCCAATGGAAGAAAGTGGAGCAAGGGGTAAAACGATGTTACAGATAATTGAGCAAAAGACAGATGCACGAAAGGAAAACAGTGGGCTAAAAAATAAAAAATAATCACTGTACTGTTTTATGTTCCCGGTGATTTCTGATTCCGCTGATTCTGCTCTGCTAAATTGCTTTGACTCAGGGAATTCATAACTTGCAGCCTCGCTCCTATGAAAGGAGAGAATAAGTTGGCTTATCTGGCTATTTATTGAAATAACAACAACGACAACAACAACAACAATATAATAATAATAACAATAATAGAGTTGGAAGGGACCTTGGAGGTCTTCTAGTCCTACCCCCTGCACAGGCAGGAAACCCTATACCATTTCAGAGAAATGGTTGTCCAATCTCTTCTTAAAAACCTCCAGGATTGGAGCACCCACAATTCCTGGAGGCAATTAATTGTTCTCACTGATGGGAAATTTCTCCTTAGTTCTAGTTGGGATTTATTTTTAATAAGAATAGAGTAGAGTAGAGTAGAGTAGAATAGAATAGAATAGAATAGAATAGAATAGAATAGAATAGAATAGAATAGAATAGAATAGAATAGAATAGAATAGAATAGAATAGAATAGAATAGAATAGAATAGAAGACTTGGAAGGGACTTTGGAGATCTTCTCGTCCAACCTCCTGCTCAGGCACTAAACCCTATACCATTTCAGACAAATGCCTGTCCAGTCTCTTCTTAAAAGCCTCCAATGATGGAGCACCCACAACCTCTAGGAGCAAGCTGTTCCACTGATCCATTGCTCTCATTGTCAGGAAATTTCTCCTTAGTTCCAGGTTGCTTCTCTCCTTCATTAGTTTCCATCCGTTGCTTCTTGTCCTGCCTTCAGGTGCTTTGAACAATATCTTGACTCCCTCTTCTTTGTGGCAGCCCCTGAGATATTGGAACACTGCTATATCCAGGACAAATTGAGAGAGAGAGCAGGAATGGAGCACTGAGAAGTCTTGGCCCATGGGAAAGCCTTGGTAAGACCACACTTGGAATGCTGCATCCAGTTTTGGTCCCCATGATACAAAAAAGATGTTGAGACTCTGAAAAGAGTGCAGAGAAAAGCAACAAACATTATTAGGAGGCTGGAGGTTAAAACATACGAAGACCAGTTGCAGGAATTGGGTTTGGCTAGTCTAGAGAAAAGAAGGAGTAGGGGTGCCATGACAGCAGTTTTCCAGTATTTGAGGAGCTGACACAAAGGAGAGGGCGGTCAACCTATTCTCCAAAGCACCAGAAGACAGAACAAGAAGCAATGGATGGAAACTAATCAAAGAAAGAAGCAACTTAGAAGTAAGGAGAAATTTCCTGACAGTTAACCTGTGGAGCAGCTTGCCTCCAGAATTGTGGGTGCACCAACACTGGAGGTTTTTAAAAAGAGATTGGGGGGTTGAACTAGAAGACTCTGATGTTCTATGTTCTTTGCACTCTTTCCAGAGTCTCAACATTTTTTTTGTATCATGGTGACCAAAATGATGCAGTATTTCAAGTGGGCTCTTACCAAGGCTTTCCCATGTGCCAAGACTTCTCAGTGCCCCATTCCTGCTCTCTCTCTGAACTTGTCCTGGCTATAATTTAGTGGATAGCCAGACAAGTCAACTTATTCCCCACCTTCACAAGTTGTCTTGTTCATATCCCACTTCATCACCACGATAGCACAACATTTGGGATGGGGAGAAAGTGGAAATGAAGTGCTTAGAACGTGCTGTGGGTTGGATTTCCCAAGCTGGCTAGTTTTTCTGAAGTTGTAGAAGTGCGTCTTCTTGCTTCCAATGATGGTTGAGTTGGCTTCTCCAAAATGAAGTCCATATTTGCTTGTCCGTTTCCTCAATCAACTAGATGTTTTAAACCAACCTGAGTGTGACCATGTCTATGGAGATTCTCAGCCATCCAGATTGTCCCAAAGGTGCTTTTTCCAAAAGGCAATAGGATTTCTTGCTTTTTTTTCTTTGAAAACATTCACTTCTCATCCAAGAAGCTTCTTCAGTTCTAACCAAATTGGTGGGGAATGCAGGATTTTTCAGTTAGAACTGAAGAAGCTTCTTGGTTGAGAAGCAAAACATTTTCCAAGAAAAAAACCGAGGAAGTCAAGTTGCCTTTTAGAAAAAGCACCTTCGGGACAATCCTCATCATGCTTTCAGAACTTCTCATTGGTTTTTACTTTTCCAACTTCTAGCTTTAGATCCTGATCTTGCAACATCAACATTAATGTTGGCTTAAAAAAAAGTCTTGATGTTTGCCTTAAATTCATCCAGGGAACCTTTTTGTCAACTAGGCACTAAAATGTTGCTAATTGCAGTTGGAGAAAATATATGTAGCTGAAGGGTGAAGGGATGACTTTTCATAGGCAGCCATTTCATTGCCCACTTAGGTAACATCTTCAGTTTTGTGATCTGAGGGAAGATACTTCACTTCTCCAAATCGTAGCAAGGAAGATGATACCTAGGTGAGCAATGAAAGGTCTGTGAGTGAAAAACTCAGCTCTGAGAATTTACAACTCAATTGCTTAATTGTCACTTGGCTCCGGAGAAGAGAAATTTCTGTTGATTGAAAAGAACTCCCGATCTTCCATTAACAGTTCTTGCAGTTTAATGAGAGTTGAGCTTAACTATAGTTTTAGTTTAATCTTGGGAAGCTGCCCAGAATCGTTTAGGAGTGGGGTGGCCTAGAAATTCAGCAAGTAAATACCCAATCAAAAATCTCATTTGAAATCCAGAGTCTGCCACATCCTCTGGAATGGCTTTAAAGAGGATTTAGAAAATCAGCCTCACGGATTAATAACGTCTAGATTATTTGTGACTTCGCCGTCATTGGCTCACCGTCTGGATGAAACAACCCTCGTACGCAATGCTTGCAAATGTCTCATTCAGAAACCGTTCCTGTTGATTCTCCAAATTGGATCATCAAATCCAATCAGCAATCTGATTTGCATCACAAATTATGGATTGGAGGCATCTGAATTGGGGTGGTGGTGAAGGAATGTTCTCTGAGCTTGTAGGTTGGTTTCCGAACGTTTCGATCAGAACCTGATCAGAACCTGAATTGGTTTGATTATCAAAGGCACCAAGAATTGTCCTAGTTTTGATTAGATGACTCAATCAGGATCAAACAAGTTTTATCTATCCAGGGTGCGGGGAGACCCGTGACAATGTGATAGGTGCCCCATTGCTGGAGGCTTTTAAGAAGAGACTGGACAGCCAATTGTCTGAAATAGTATAGAGTTTCCTATCCAAGCAGGAGGCTGGACTAGAAGACCTCCAAGGTCCCTTCCAGCTCTGTTATTCCAAGATGCCACCTCTGTCTTCTCCTGACACATCCATGCTGCCACGTTCTCTGCCTTCGATAGTTTTAAAGAAACATTTGGGAACCAAGGAGATCGGGAACAGGAGGGGAATATTGTTATTGGAACAGTGAATTATTACAGAATATTTGAGTTTGGAGGAGGCAACTAAAACGACTTATTCACCCTTCTGCAAACTGCCAGGCTAAACTAAATCAGTCTCTATTCCTCTTTTGTTTGTGGGATAGGACCTGGGTTGATTAGACAGATGTTCCTACAGCATCTTCCCCTCTTTGAGTTGTGTGACTTTTAGAGTGTGGAAACCAATGAGGCTGAAGGCACCAGACTGAGAGAAGGCATGAATAATATAACTCACAAGGTTGAGAAATCTGGATTGTCATAATCTGGATTCCTTACAAGGTGAAGGTGGGCAGATTTTTCTGAAAAGGGAAGATCTGGAGGGATCAATGGGAAAAGGAGGCCTTGGCCCTACATATTTCCTTCAGGGAGGTTTCAGAACTGGGGCTAAAACTGGTCGAGGGAAAAGGAAATGGGAAGAATGGGGCAACCCCTCTTTGAAGTGTCTATGGTGATTCTCGGTCAATCCAGGTCATGGTTGTCCCAAAGGTGCTTTTTCACAAGGCAACTGGGCTTTCTTGTTTTTCTTTGAAGACCTTTCGCTTCTCATCCCAAAAGCTGAAGAAGGTTCTTGGATGAGGAGCAAAACGTCTTCAGAGGAAAACAAGAAAGCCCAGTGTCCTTGTGAAAAAGTGCCCTCCTTGAACGCTTGAAAGATCTGCCTCAGTTGGAATGGAAGTCTTCAACTCGGAAGGAGGAACAGGTGCAAGATCCTTGAATGGGTATTTTTCTAAAAATAAATAAATAAATCAAGGAGCATTTGTGAACCCATCTTGGATTCCTACATTGGAAGGGACCTTTGGAATCAACTAGACTTGCGTTTGTCAACCTCAGCAACTTGTGTGGACTCTAGCTCTTAGAATCCCCCATCCAGCAGGCTGGGTAACTGTCCCTGAAAAGGTATGAAAAGTCTGAGGAGCATCTTCCCAAGAAGGTGATGAGAAAATAAGATAAGGTCCAACTTGAAGACGGGTGGACTTTTAACTCCCAGAATTCTGAGAGTTAGTTGAAGTCCACCCAACTTCAAGTTGCCAGGGTTGAAAAACAGTGTTCTAAATGGCTGGCCCATTCTTACGGTGTTCTGGGTGGCATCTGCCCAGAGTCCATCCTGCACCAGGGACGGTGTGGGACTCAGAATATCACAAGAATAGGCCAGCTATTTGCAATGGTGTTTCCCAACTTTGGCAACTTAACGTTGGGTGGATTTCAGCTCCCAGAATTTTCCGAGTTAAAGTCCACACATCTTCAAACTGCTGAGGTCAGAAAAATCTGATTTTAAGGGGTATAATCTGATTTAATCAATGGCCTTGCACCTTCTTGCTGATTGGATGTGGAGATTTGACTGAATGGCCTTCAGACTGAATCATGGAACCTTGACTTCTTCTGGGGCCGAATCGGGGACCTGAGATGAGTTGGTGCCATTGCAAAACTACGTGGGAGGCGCATCGGTGTGCACTTGTGTATCTGTGTAGTACCACAGATATATGGATGGTGCCTGTTTTGCTCTCATTCCTCGGCTTACCTGGCCTTGCCAGCTCATTGGCATGCTGGTGACTTCGCGGAGGTATCGGAATAAGCAAACGGAGTGGCATTATTAGTGCATGCTCTCCAAACTTGGATGAGTTGAAGTCTTCAGTAAAGAGCTTGTCTTCAGAGCATGCTTCATTTCCCTGTCGCATAAATTAACATGCATTTATCTTGCCTTAGCAAGCTATTAGCATTAATGTAAACAAATGCGGTCTAGATTCCTTCAAGATTGCCACTTTAATCACCAAATAGATGCTAGTGAGCAGATTTGGGATTGGGAGGTGGTATCGTTTTATTTTTTTAAATGTTCTAATGGGCGAGTTTCTTTGATCGGGCATTTTGTTTTCTCTTCCGCACCTAGCCCCTCGTAAGTGGTGCAGCTGTTGGGTTGGAATCTCAACTAATTGAGATTAGGTAGATAAAAGCTGAGATTCTTTCACTCATCAGGGAGCGAAAGCTTCTTCAAGCAACAATCGAGGGGTGTTAATTTTAGGGTCCCTTATTTGTTCCTTAAGGGATGCGGTGGCTCAGTGGGTTAGGATGCTGAGCTTGTCGATCAGAAGGTCGGCAGTTTGGCGGGTCGAATCCCGAGTGCCGCATAGCAGAGTGAGCGCGTTACTCATCCCAGCTTCTGCCAACCTAGCAGTTCGAAAGCACGTAAAAATGCAAGTAGAAAAATAGGGACCACTCCGGTGGGAAGGTAACAGCGTTCCGTGCGCCTTTGGCGTCTAGTCATGCCAGCCACATGACCACGGAGACGTCCTCGGACAAGCGATGGCTCTTCGGCTTTGAAACGGAGATGAGCACCGGCCCCTAGAGTCGGAAACGACTAGCATGCAAGTGCGGGGGAACCTTTACCTTTACCTTTTATTTTTTCCTTTCCCCTCTCAATTCACTCGGGAAGTGCCTGCAGCTTAAATCTCAAAAGGGATATGAGGAAAGTTGGTGATCTAGAAAAAAGAGGGGTGGATTGTGGTGGGCAACCAAGTAAAGGATGGATTTGATTGACCGTGGTTGAAAAATAGAGGGACGGTTAATCAACTGCAAAGTTTTTCCCAGGTTCTTCTGCAATTGGATCCATTATGGTACCATCAAGTTGGTATCAACTCTTGGTGACCACATAAATACAGTTTTTCCATGGTGGATCTGTCCCTAACCTGGTCCTTCAGATCTTCCAACAGTGCAGACATCAACAATGGAAACTGAATTTATCCACTTGCTTGTGGTTCTCTTTTACAGAGAGATGGATCTTCTCACAAGATGTCCAAAGTAGGATAATTTGAGCCTGATCCTTTGTCCCTGGAGTGAAAACTCTGGGTTGGTTCATTCGAAGAACCATCAGCTTTTTTTCTTGGTGGTCCATGGTATTCTCTGGGCTCTTCTCCGACACCAATCTTCAAAAGCGTCAATACACTTCCTATTCTGCTTCTCCAATTTTTACTTCCATAGAGTGTCATAGGAGATGCCGTGGCTTGCACTGATTTGATCTTTGTAGATGTAGACAAATCCCAGCCTCTGAAAATCTTTTCCAATCCTTTACATTTTGGAACTCATTTACTGAGATCGTTGGGAGATGGTTTTGCTGAGAGAGAATGGCTGTCGAGCTCAAACAAACTTCAAGCTGCTTTGGCTATTTCCGTTACTTGGCTTGCCTACAGACCCAGGGGAGAGGGGGGAAATAATGGCGTGTGCACTTGCAGGTGCGAAGCTGTTAAGCCTAAGAACCAAGGTCATGCAAGATTGTTTATTAAGAGAGGAAACCGTTCTGTCATAATAATTGTCTGAAGCTTAACTGGGCAATGTGACTTGCATTGTCAGAGGAGGAAGGGAGTTTCCATACTTTTAATATACTGATTTGGTGCCAATTTAGCCAGAGCTGGTTTCCTATTCATCAGTGCCAATATGAGCTCAGTAAAGTTTTGCATTAGAGATTGGAATGCCAGCTGTGCTTACTTCATTGGGATCATCAGTCGGAAGCTTGACACTGGCATTATGTCTGTCAACTCTGCAACAAACGTGGCTGAAGCCATCTTGCTTGTTTTCGGTTGCCACAAGAATGGGGGGAGAGGGAGGGGGAGTTTTTCTGCTAGTTGAAACAATTCCCTGTCCCGTGGGAACCAAGGTCATTCCTGTTCGTGTAGACTGGGGGCTGAGTTTTATGCTAGAAAGCCCGCCAAACTTTTCTATTGGGAAACGTAGTTGATTGCATAGTTTCTGGGGAGGGAGGTTAACATTGTAATAATGTAACTTTTTGGGAGGGAACTTTAGTCTTGGTTTCACTTTGGATCGTGCCAATACTTTATAGCCAATAAACACGTCCTTAGAGGGAAAGCCTCGGAGTTCTGATTTAATGGGTCTTATCTATCAGAACCATGACACTCCCATTGTAGGATAAAATCAGGCTGAGTGAGTGGGTGGGTGGGGTCAAATGCATCATAGGTTTGGAATCACTCCACCCTCATAAGAGACCTACGTCCAGCCCCTCCCCCCTTGCATTCTCTTGACTCTTATCTAGTGCCAATTCACCTTGTCCGTTAGCAGATCAGATTCTTGTGAACAGGTAGCATGAAATAAGCTCATAGTGCCTTTTGAACGCCATCCCGGTTCCCGATTTCTTGCGCCTAACGCCTATCTTTCCTGCGCATTGGGAAATGTAGCTTTCCCACGTCACTTTAAAAGCATTGGTGGAGTCGAGGGTGGGATGATTGCATCTCTGAAAGTACAGAACAGTGCAAGAAGCTCTGACATGCGGAGCTGATTCTCCATCCCGTTTTTGCCGGACTTTGGTAGGAATCAAAAACCCCTGATAGGCTCCGCGTATTTTATTTTGGGGTGGTGCCCACTCTTCAAAACCCAGATTCCTCCGCAAAGATGAGCAGTTAAATCTTAAAGGCACTTTTAAAATGAAATAACACTCGTCTTCCAATGAAAGGCAAGGGGAGCATCTCCCTTTGATTTTCCAAATGGATTGGCAGAAAAAAGGCCATTCTCAATCCTTGGATTGATCTTGAGGCATCTGTTTTGATTTGCTAGTCTAACTCAAATAGTCTTTTTTTTTCTTTTCCTTTTTTGAGACTTGAAGGAAGATTTCATTTGGAGGTGTAAACACATTGCTTTCTGGATCAATTTTCTCCACCGAATCCTTTGCACAGTCTGTCTTCTGCTCAGCGAGTAGCAATTCCTGCTTATTTAGGTCATGTGTGATCTGCTGAATGTAGATCAACCTACGGTAATGTGTTTTCTGACTATTTTCTGGATTTCAACAAGCTTGAGAAAGTTCTAGGGATGGCAGGTTTTCTCTCTGCCCCATAAACCTCACCTTCGGTACCTTGCTAAATTTCAGCTTCTCTGTAATGTTAACTTGTTTTATAACTTTATTTATTTTTTATTTTTTTATTGCTGGATCAATGCATCTCTCAACATGGATTTTTGCTAGAATGCAACTTCTTCTTCTTCTTTTTTGCCGGAACACAAAGGACGTAGGAAGAATGTTTATTTTTACAATCATAATGAAGTGATCCCCGCTGATTTTGCTTGCTGTGACAGATAGATGTACCCAATTTGGCAGAGCCTTGCTGTGCCGTCCTTAACAAGGTATCTGGATTAAACGGCACCTCCATGAGAGACGTTAACCCCATTACAATCTCAGTGGCCAAAGAAATAACCAACAGAGATAGGATAGAATAGAATATAGGATGGGATGGGATGGGATGAACAGGAATAGAATAGAATAGAATAGAATAGAATAGAATAGAATAGAATAGAATAGAATAGAATAGAATAGCATAGCATAGAATAGAATAGAATAGAATAGAATAGAATGTAGAGTAAGAATAGAATAGAATAGAATAGAATAGAATAGAATAGAATAGAATAGAATAGAATAGAATAGAATGTAGAGTAAGAATAGAATAGAATAGAATAGAATAGAATAGAATAGAATAGAATAGAATAACAGAAAGACTAGACTAGACTAGACTAGACTAGTCTAGAATAGAAAATAGAATAGAATAGAATAGAATAGAATAGAATAGAATAGAATAGAATAGAATAGAATAGAATAGAATAGAATAGAATAGAATAGAATAGAGCTGGAAGGGACCTTGGAGGTCTTCTAGTCCAGCCCCCTGCTCAAGCAGGAGAACCTATGCCATCTCAGACAGGTGATTGTCTAGATATGGATTTTATCTGGATTCTTGCCTTTCCGGTTGCAGGGGCTAGATAAAATCCATCCATTTCTCAGAGTAGATGAGTGTCAGACCTGCCCCAATCTGAGCCCCCAGGGAAGTAAAACTCTCGACTCCATTTGGTTGAAGTGACGGCCTCGAAAGTGCCAGTGCACCAGCACAAATTGAATTCCAAACTACAGTTCTCTCTCAACTGCCAATTCCCATCTCCCAATTTCCCATCATAAAGGTGTACAACTTTATTGGCCATTTGTTTCCCCTCTCTTTCCCAATCAGTGGCAGAATGCTGGTGAGGTGCCAACCCGAAGCTGGTAGGTCTGACAATTTGTTTCTTAAGCGTTCAGCCCAAACTCAAATGATTGCCTTGTGCAAAAAGAGATTTTTGCACAATACTCTGTTCAGAGTTGGGAGCTGGGCAGTTGTCATAGGGTCTTTTGTATACTCTGTATTCAGGTTAGCAGGTTCCAACAACTCCCAATGAGTCAACACAATCCCACCTGGTCTCTAAGTAACACACCTACGAGTACTCAAAGGCTAGTACTCACTGTTTAATATGGCACTCCTACCGAAGCTACTGCAACTCCTGCTTCTCTGCTATTTTACTTTGTGAGCCCAACTTCTGGAGAACAGTAACTCTTCTACTGAGCTTCAGGCTCTTAATATCCGAAATGAACACAAACTACTCTTACTCCCACATCAAAACTACAACTCTTAACACTGCCACACACAGCTGCCTCTCTACTTAGCTTTTATAGCCACACATTGCTGGCTGGGACACAGTAGTGGCCATTTTGCAGACAGCGGTATATTGATTTTCCTTCTCCTGGAAGAAAATCTTATGCTATGTCAAGATTTCCCTGGGTACAAACCATAAAGTTAAAAACCTGCCCTAATGAGCAGATTTTATAGGCAATGGCCCCTAAGGACATAGTAATATAGATAGTCCTCAACTTACAACAGTTCATTTACTGTCTGTTCAAAGTTTCAATGGCACTGAAAAACTTGACTTATGACCATTTTTCACACTGACAACTGTTGCAGCCTCCCCACGGTCACGTGAACGAAATTTGGACTCTTGGCAACTGACTCGTATTTATGATGGTCACAGCATCCTGGGGTCACGTGTTCCCCTTTTGTGACCTTCCGACAAGGAAAGTCAACGGGGAAGCCAGATCCAGTTAACGACCGTGTTACTAGTTTAACGACTGCAGGGATTCACTTAACAACTGTGCAAGCAAGGTCATAAAATGGGGCAAAATTTACCTAATAACTGTCCCGCTTAGCAATAGAAATTTTGGGTGAATTGTGGTTGTACCTCAAGGACTACCTATAGCAAGTTCTCAGTCAAGAGTCTTGGGAGCTGGACCACACTTTAATCCTTGCAGGACCATGGACAGCAGCCAAGTGAGTTCCCGGCCATTCTAAATGGAATGGAATGGAATGGAATGGAATAGAATAGAATAGAATAGAATAGAATAGAATAGAATAGAATAGAATAGAATAGAATAGAATAGAATAGAATAGAATAGAATAGAATAGAATAGAAAAAAGAAAAGAAAAGAAAAGAAATAGGAATGAATAGAATAGAATAGAATAGAATAGAATAGAATAGAATAGAATAGAATAGAATAGAATAGAAAAAAGAAAAGAAAAGAAATAGGAATGAATAGAATAGAATAGAATAGAATAGAAAAAAGAAAAGAAAAGAAAAGAAATAGGAATGAATAGAATAGAATAGAATAGAATAGAATAGAATAGAATAGAATAGAATAGAAAAAAGAAAAGAAAAGAAATAGGAATGAATAGAATATTATACAATGTTACACAATGTTACACAATGACAATAAAGATATTCTATTCTATTCTATTCTGTTCTGTTCTGTTCTGTTCTGTTCTGTTCTGTTACAATACAATTTACTCAAATTCACATTTTCCTCTCTTTACTCCTTATTTAAAATCTCCCAGTTTGCTTCTCTCATGCTCTTTCCTTTCCCTCCCTAACCCCCTCCTCCCCAGTTATTTATCCATGATTTCTATAGGCCTTTTTTAAATTATTGCAATTTTTCATCTTGATAGAAAAGGATGGCCTTTTTTCGGGGGGGGGGAACAGGGCAGGAGGGGCGGGGTTCATAATTCCGCTGTTTTTTATCATTACAACTAAAATGAACTGAGGGAACAGGGCTCATTTTTTAAAGAAAATGACTGCCTGTGGTTTCACAGAGCAGCCAGAAAATTACAAATATGTGTGTAAAGAAATCTATCTCTCTGTCTTTCTGTCTGTCTCTCTGTCTGTCATTCCTGTCTGTGTTGCTATGTGTGTACAGTCCTTGACTTACAGCAACAACGGAGCCCAAAAATTCTGTGGCTAAGTGAGGCAGTTGTTAAATACTACTATTATTACTACTACTAGTAGTAGTACTACTACTACAAGTTGGAAGGGATCTTGAAGGTCTTTTAGTCCAACCCCATGCTCAAGTAGGAGACCTTATACCATTTCAGACAAATGGCTGTCCAGTCTCTTCTTAAAAACTTCCAGCTTTGGAGCATTCACAACTTTCTGGAGGCAGGGAGTTCCACTGGTTTAATTGTGAGTTTTGCCCAATTCCATGACCATTCTTGCCACAATTGTTAAGTGTATCACTGCAGTTGTTAAGTTAGTAACATGGTTGTTAAGTGGAGCTGACTTCCCCATTGACTTTACTTGTCAGAAGGTCACAAAAGGGGATCACGTGACCCCGGGATGCCACAACCATCATAAATACGAGTCAGTGTCTACATTTTGATCACGTGAACATGGGGATGCTGCAACGGTCATAAGTGCAACAGCCATCAGCCACTGTTTTCAGTGCTGTTATAACTGCGGTCAGTAAACGAATGGTTATAAGTCGAGGACTGTATCTGTACATATAAATATTTGGGCCAAAAATCTACCTGGGATCCGTATGACAGATATTGGCGGATAGTGGATGGTTTAAAAATCTGGAGATGACTTTTTTATGTGCAGAAATGTACAGTACTTGTTTTTAAGCGTCAGGATTGTGCCTGTCAGTTGTGGGCAAATTGCTGCCAAGTTGTTCATTTTTTCTCCATCCCAGCCCTCTGTTTGGCCGTGTGCATTTTGCAAGTTGCAGCTGGTGCAGCTGGACACAATGATTTTGCTATGCTGAAACTCACGGGGCTTGTAAAATGTGGAATAGTCACACTTGAGTGTCTTTGCCCAGATTTAGGAGGAGAGGAAAATTTATATAATACTTGAGCTGCGAGCTGTAAAATGCTGAGTTGGCTTAGCTGCGATCCCATTGAGTTTGAAGGAAAATGGGAGCAGGTGTCTGTTGCTGGGGGAAAGGGGACCACATCTTGATGCTTTCTCAGTTTGAAATATGAGGAGGTCTCTGACCTTGGGGGGGGTCGCTTCTTGCAAATGTTTCATCACCCAACTATGGAATATTGTCAGCTGCTGCTGCTGAGCACTGATGATGTTACCTAATGGTGCAATGAAAATCTGCAAGAAAATCTCAAAGCTCAGAAATCACCTCAGTTCTCCTCCTCCTCCTCCTCCTCCTCCTCCTCCTCCTCCTCCTCCTCCTCCTCCTCCTCCTCCTCTTCTTCTTCTTCTTCTTCTTCTTCTTCTTCTTCTTCTTCTTCTTCTTCTTCTTCTTCTTCTTCCTCTCTCTCTCTCTCTCTCTTCCTCCTCCTCCTCCTCCTCCTCCTCCTCCTCCTCCTCCTCCTCCTCCTCCTCCCTGCAAATCTCACTCCCTGCTAGCACTGGTGATGTTACCTAGTTTGCAACATGAGATGTCTGCAAGAAAACAACCAAGCTCAAAGAGCACCATTGAACCCACAGTTGTCTTCCTCTACCTCTCCTCCTCCTCCTCCTCTCCTCTTCCTCCTCCTCCTTAAACCACATTTCCTTGTAGCACTGCACAACATCCAGATTCAGCCATAGTTTCATTCCACACACACAGCATTAACCTTGTGAACCCTCAAGCTTCCTCCTTCCATTATATATTCAAGATGGACAGTATTTCATATGTATTTGTCATGTATATGTAGGGGTGTGGGTCTATACATATGTTCTATATAGTATGCTTAGGTGTGTGTCATGTATGTGTTCACTCTGAGAGCGGGCAACTAAATTTCATTTTTGATGTGTGCCGTTGTGCCCACAGTAAAAAAAAAAGGTTATCTTAGTTGGATAATGAAACGTCTGCAAGAAAACCACCAAGCTCAGAAAGCACCAAGGACCCCACATTCCTCCTCCTCCTCCTCCTCCTCCTCCTCCTCCTCCTCCTCCTCCTCCTTCTCCTCCTCCTCTCACTCCCTGCTAGTATTGATGATGTTACCTAGTTTGGGTAATGAAACGTCTGCAAGAAAACCACCAAGCTCAGAGAGCACCAAGGACCCCACATTCCTCCTCCTCCTCCTCCTCCTCCTCCTCCTCCTCCTCCTCCTCCTCCTCCTCCTCCTCCTCCTCTCACTCCCTGCTAGCATTGATGATGTTACCTAGTTTGGGTAATGAAACATCTGCAAGAAAACCACCAAGCTCAGAGAGCACCAAGGACCCCACATTCCTCCTCCTCCTCCTCCTCCTCCTCCTCCTCCTCCTCCTCCTCCTCCTTCTCCTCCTCCTCCTCCTTCTCCTCCTCCTCCTTCTCCTCCTCCTCTCACTCCCTGCTAGTATTGATGATGTTACCTAGTTTGGGTAATGAAACGTCTGCAAGAAAACCACCAAGCTCAGAGAGCACCAAGGACCCCACATTCCTCCTCCTCCTCCTCCTCCTCCTCCTCCTCCTCCTCCTCCTTCTCCTCCTCCTCTCACTCCCTGCTAGCATTGATGATGTTACCTAGTTTGGGTAATGAAACATCTGCAAGAAAACCACCAAGCTCAGAGAGCACCAAGGACCCCACATTCCTCCTCCTCCTCCTCCTCCTCCTCCTCCTCCTCCTCCTCCTTCTCCTCCTCCTCTCACTCCCTGCTAGTATTGATGATGTTACCTAGTTTGGGTAATGAAACGTCTGCAAGAAAACCACCAAGCTCAGAGAGCACCAAGGACCCCACATTCCTCCTCCTCCTCCTCCTCCTCCTCCTCCTCCTCCTTCTCCTCCTCCTCTCACTCCCTGCTAGCATTGATGATGTTACCTAGTTTGGGTAATGAAACATCTGCAAGAAAACCACCAAGCTCAGAGAGCACCAAGGACCCCACATTCCTCCTCCTCCTCCTCCTCCTCCTCCTCCTCCTCCTCCTCCTCCTCCTCCTCCTCCTTCTCCTCCTCCTCTCACTCCCTGCTAGCATTGATGATGTTACCTAGTTTGGGTAATGAAACATCTGCAAGAAAACCACCAAGCTCAGAGAGCACCAAGGACCCCACATTCCTCCTCCTCCTCCTCCTCCTCCTCCTCCTCCTTCTCCTCCTCCTCTCACTCCCTGCTAGCATTGATGATGTTACCTAGTTTGGGTAATGAAACATCTGCAAGAAAACCACCAAGCTCAGAAAGCACCAAGGACCCCACATTCTTCTTCCTCCTCCTCCTCCTCCTCCTCCTCCTCCTCCTCCTCCTCCTCCTCTCTGCATACCTCACTCCCTGCTGGCACTGATGATGTTACCTAGTTTGGGACATCTGCAAGAAAACAACCCTTCTCAAAGAGCACCAAGGACCCCTCAACACCGTTTGTAAAAAAAATAGTCTCCTGAATCTTAGAAATGTAGCTCCTTGCAATGCATCGCTGGGTTCGGACAGGAGCTCGCCAATACTGGCCCATTCAAAATGTGGAGTGTCTCCCCAATAATATAAAGTGAGGGGGCGGGCGGGTCTATCGAAGCTGATTCCATCTAGGAGATGCTAAGAGGCGAACTGCTCCTCTTCTCCCCGTTTCGCTTCTTCTGCTGGCTGCAGTGTCCTGCCTCTTTCTTTTTTTTTCCACCTCCCAGCCCTTCTGATATAGTGTTGGGATTAATTTACAATTCCCAACACTGCAAATGGGTCTGTTAATTTATAGAGCATTTATAGGTTGAACTATTAATGCTCAGTATTTATGTAGCACTTAGACTGGTGCAGAATGCATTTACGAGTCTTATTTCCTTAATCTTTCAACGGCTCTTTGCTTCAGCAAACCCGGGGCCGAAAAAATTATGGCTTGCTCGGTCTTGCAGGCTGACTTGTTGGGAGGAAACGCACGGATGCTCCCCTCTTCATGGATTTTGGTTCTTAGCACTTGCTAGCAGGGCCCCTTGTCATTCGGGAATTGTATCCAGGCCATTACCAGGGGGAATTTTATGCTGGCTGGGTCTTCTCTGGATATCACAGCCTGTTTTCCTTGTTACCTTCTGGGAGGAGGGGGCTCCGTGGTTTCCGAAGAAGAACATCCAGATTCAGTCACAGTTTTGTTCCATAGAGCATCAACCTTGTGAACATTCAAGCTTCCTCTTTCTGCTACGTTTTCAAGATGATTAATATTTATATGTTTTTATACTTAAGGGTGTAGGTATTATACATAGGTTGTGTATAACATATTTATAGATGTATTAGTGTATATGTGTACACTTTTGAGAGCAAGCAGCAGAATTTCATTTTTAACGTGGACCAGTGTGCTCACAGTAAAAAATACGGCAATAAAGATTATCTTAAGTCTCAGCCAGTTGCCAAGCATCTGACTTTTGATCATGTGAGCATGGGGAGGCTGCAACCTTCATAAGTCTGAAAAACAGTCATGTCTCACTTTTTTTCAGCGCCATTGTAACTTTGGATTATCACTAAAGGAACTGTTGTTACTCGCTTGCTATGTGTAGTCTTAAACTCGAGTCGAAGGTTAGTGTTCTTTGCATCCTCCAAAGGATGCAAAGCTTATCTCATCTCATCTCATCACTTTTTCTATTCTATTCTATTCTATTCTATTCTATTCTATTCTATTCTATTCTATTCTATTCTATTCTATTCTATTCTATTCTATTCTATTCTATTCTATTCTATTCTATTCTATTCTAATTCTTTTCCTTTCCATCTATTCTATTCTATTCTATTCTATTCTATTCTATTCTATTCTATTCTATTCTATTCCATTCCATATTCTATTCTATTCTATTCTGTTCTATTCTATTCTATTCTATTCTATTCTATTCTATTCTATTCTATTCTATTCTATTCTATTCTATTCTATTCTAATTCTTTTCCTTTCCATCTATTCTATTCTATTCTATTCTATTCTATTCTATTCTATTCTATTCTATTCTATTCTATTCTATTCTATTCTATTCTATTCTATTCTATTCTATTCTATTCTATTCTATTCTATTCTATTCTCTTCCAGCTTCCTCAAGGTTTCTTGCTTAAATCCTAAAATCTTAAGGGTTGAAAGGGGCTCTAGAGACCATCTAGTCCAACCTTAATTGTGAAATATTGGCTGGAAAACCAGGGAAGCCAACTCACTTGTCTTTGGCTGGAAAATATCCCCTTGGAATCCACGCGAGGCCTTTGCAATGCAAGGCCAATATAGGTAGTCCTTGACGTATGACCGCAATCGAGCCCCAAATTTATGTCACTAAGTGAGACAGTTATCAAGTGAGTTTTGCCCCCTTTCCCGACCTTTATTGCCACAGTTGTTAAGGGAATCACGGCAGTTATTAGGTTAGTCACCTGGTTGTTGTGGCTATGCTTGTCAGAAGGACACAAAAGGGGAAATCACGTAACCCTGGGGCACGGCAACCGTCATAAATATGCATCGGTTGCCAAGCGTCCAAATTTTGATCACGTGACCCCGGGGAGGCTGCCACGGACGCAAGTATGAAACGCAATCACATATCACTGTTTTCAGTGCAACTTCGAACAGTCGCTAAACGAACTGGGGTAAGTCAGGGACAGCCTGTGCTTCTTTTATCTCCATCCTACCGAAGCTTAAAGCCTCCTTCGGTTCGCCCGAGAGTTTTAGGCTGTTGTGCAAATTTCAGAGCCGTCGTTGTATCACGCTTCACCGCAACGTGACGGATGGCAGGGGGCATTTTCTTTGATGCGGCTCCCATCGTCGCAAACCCTTTTTCAAAGCCATGCTGAAGACTGCTTTACCCTACCCAGAGGTGGCAAGGATACGATCCTGCCTGCGTCTTTCCTTTCGGTGCCCCGACGAGTCCTGGAGGAGTTGTAAACAGCTTCGAATAACAACTAGCAAATTCTCCAGGTGCTTTTTAGCAACGGAGGGGAGACCCCCAGATCAATGCTGAGTTTTCAGATGTTTATACCATGCACTTATACAACAACCAAAAAAAAAGTTAAGAGAAGACAAAAACTGCCGTTTCCCAGAAGGATTTTGCTTTGTGCAAAGTGGAAGAGCTGAGCAATGCCAGGAAAAAAAAAAGTCTTCTTGGTGACGAAGTGCAATGTTTTGTACCCTTTGTTGTTGTTAGTTGCGAAGTCGTGTCCGACCCATCACGACCCTATGGACAATGTTCCTCCAGGCTTTCCTGTCCTCTACCATCTTCTGGAGTCCCTTTAAGCTCACGCCTACTGCTTCAGTGACTCCATCCAGCCACCTCATTCTCTGTCGTCCCCTTCTTCTCTTGCCCTCAATCTTTCCCAGCATTAGGCTCTTCTCCAGTGAGTCCTTCCTTCTCATTAGGTGGCCAAAGTATTTGAGTTTCAGCTTCAGGATCTGGCCTTCTAAAGAGCAGTCAGGGTAGATCTCCTCTAGGACTGACCGGTTTGATCGCCTTGCAGTCCAAGGGACTCACAGGAGTCTTCTCCAGCACCACAGTTCAAAGGCCTCCATTCTTTGGCACTCAGCCTTTCTTATGGTCCAACTTTCACAGCCATACATTGCAACTGGGAAGACCACAGCCTTGACTATAGGCACTTTTGTTGACAGGGTGATGTCTCTGCTTTTTAGTGTGCCGTCTAGATTTTGTACCCTACAGAAGTCTCTTTTTCTAAAAAAAATGGTATTTATTTATTTATTTATTTATTTTCCATACTCTTCCTGACTCGAGTCCTTTTGCAGCGAGGAGGCGGCATTGCTTCCCGGCATCTTCCATCGCGTCGGAAGTTAAGGGTGATGGGAACAGACGAGTCCGTGGCCTGCGAAGCGGGGCTAGCAACTTTTCAGAGGGGCGTGGACTTCAGCTCCCAGAACTCTCCAGCCAGCCTTGCATTCTGGGAGTTGAAGTCCTGACCTCTCAAAGTTGATAAGATTGAGAAACATGGAGAAACGTAGACAATGGGCTTCTCTTCCCATCACTTTTGCGACAGGACAAAAGCCCTGCTCTAAAGGGAGAATGCTGAAATATTGAAACCAGATGCGGCTTGAAGGCCAGGAGAAGACTCTTGCTGTGGTCCAGCATCTAGTTTCCATGGAGATCCAGTAGACCAGGGGTCTTCAAACTTGGCCCTTTTATGACTTATGGACTTCAACTCCCAGAATTCCTCAGCCAGCCACACTGGCTGAGGAATTCTGGGAGTTGAAGTCTACAAGTCATAAAAGGGCCAAGTTTGAAGACCCCTAGAGTAGACTAAGCAGGTGACAATTTTAAGAATACCTGCTTAGTCATGTTTTCCATGATTCAGTGACCTATGATTCTAGACAGGCAAGGCCTTGTCTCAGGCAAAATGAGAAGGTGGTCCTTTTTCTTATTACTTTCCCTTGCTTTCCAAAGCCCCTGAAGGCAGAACAAGGAGCAACGGATGGGAACTAATCCGGGAGAGAAGCAACCTAGAACTAAGGAGAAATTTCCTGACAGTGAGGACAATTATCTGGTGGAACGGCTTGCCTCCAGAAGTTGTGAATGCTCCAACACTGGAGGTTTTTAAGAAGAGACTGGACAACCATTTGTCTGCAATGGTATAGGGCCATGGTGGGGGACCTATGGCACGCGTGCCACACGTGGCACGCAGAGCCCTCTCTGTGGGCACGCGCACCGTCGCCCCAGTCCTAGCCCTTCAGCTGGGTTTTATAAAACCTTTTCGCTTTAGGCCTCCGCTGCCGTGTGCAAAAAAAAACGTTAATCAATCAATCAATTTCAACTTCTCACAGGAAAGAAAAAAGACCTTGCAAAGTTAGAATTGATTGAACTTTTTAGTCCCACCCAGTCTGCCGTTACCACTGCAGCCACACCCACCTAATGGGCCACACCCACCCAGTTGTCCACACCCACCCGGCACCCGCCGATATGTAAGTGGGTTTTGGGTTGCAGTTTGGGCACTCGGTCTCCAAAAGGTTTGCCATCACTGGTATAGGGTTAGACTAGAAGACCTCCAAGGTCCCTTCCAACTCTGCTATATTCTATTCTATTCCATTCCATTCCATTCCATTCCATTCCATTCCATTCCATTCCATTCCATTCCATTCTATTCTATTCTATTCTATTCTATTCTATTCTATTCTATTCTATTCTATTCTATTCTATTCTATTCTATTCTATTCTACTCTACTCTACTCTACTCTACTCTACTCTACTCTACTCTACTCTATTCTATTATTTCCCATTTCTATTCTATTCTATTCTATTCTATTCTATTCTATTCTATTCTATTCTATTCTATTCTATTCTATTCTATTCTATTCTATTCTATTCTATTCTATTCTTTTCTATTCTTTACATTCTATTCCATTCCATTCCATTCCATTCCATTCCATTCCATTCCATTCCATTCCATTCCATTCTATTCTATTCTTTACATTCCACTCTATTCTATTCTATTCTATTCTATTCTATTCTATTCTTTTCTATTCTTTACATTCTATTCCATTCCATTCCATTCCATTCCATTCCATTCCATTCCATTCCATTCCATTCTATTCTTTACATTCCACTCTATTCTATTCTATTCTAAACACTGGAGGCTTTTAAGAAGGGACTGGACAACCACTTGTCTGAAATGGTATAGGGTCTCCTGCTTGAGCAGTGGGTTGGACTAGAAGACCTCCAAGGTCCCTTCCAGCTCTTGTCATTCTGTTATTCTTCTAAGCTTCCTCAGTTCAGCAAAGATCCCCCTTTCCTTCATGCTATTAGCTCCAGAAGACCTGGGAAAAGGGGCCTTAAGAGCGGGTGGCTACTGTCCAGCGTCCCGTTCAGAGCAAGCTTAGAACTTGGCAGCTGGTCAGGGTCCCCTCTTTCCTCCCTGTGTAAATCCTGTGTAATCCCTACAACCCAAGAGTACCGCAATTCTCAAGGCTGCTATTGGAGGCCGTCTACCCCTGCGGCAATTTCTTTGGAAGCTAATTTAAATCTCCGATGATCATCGGTTGTGTGGCGTGGCTGAGTGGAAGTAACTCTCTTCCCCACCCTCCGGGGTCAAACCCACAAAAATTGCCGAGCAGGACAAGTCTGCTTGTATGGCTGTTCCCGCCCACCCCCCACCCCCCCACCCCCATGCAACTTAAGAAAGCCAGCTCTGGAGCCGTGAGAATCTGGTGCTTTTTCCTTTAAGAACAAAAGCCACCAAAGCTGATTAATTGAGGTTGCTAATTGAGAAGGGGAGACAGAACTCTCTCTCTCTCCCCCTCCCCAACTCCCTAACCCCCCCCCCCCTTTGCAAGTTGTTAAGTAGAGCAACAGCTGGGAGATCCAGAGGCTGGAAAAGTTTTTTTTCCTTTTTATTCTTTTTTAGCATCCCCCGTTGCTAACCATGCAGGTTCCTGCTGCTATATAAATTTTTAGCTGCTTCTCCTCGAGACAGTATCTGTATTTGTAATTCATATCAGGACTTGGGTTTGCTGCAAAAGCGAGTGGTCTGATGAGCTATGATTGTTCGGTTTTGGGATAGCGGGCAGGAAAAGAAAATCTTCCTTCTTTTTGAAAGAGAAAAATTGCTGTTGGTTCTTTCAGGGCCCACCGATGTTTCCCCCCCACCCCACCCCACTTTATAAAGGAAAGGGAGGTGACAAACTGGGCTTCCAATTAAAATTTGTAATTATTGTGGATTCCAACCACCCTAACTGTAACAAGAGTTGGAAGGGACTTTGGAGGTCATCTAGTCCAGCCCCCTGGATCTTTCAGGACCCACCAATGTTTCTCCCCCCCACCACTTTATAAAGGGAAAAAAAAGGTAAAGGTTCCCCCACACATGCATGCTACTCGTTTCCGACTCTAGGGGCCGGTGCTCATCTCCCTTTCAAAGCCAAAGAGCCAGCGCTTGTCCGAGGACGTCTCCGTGGTCATGTGGCCGGCATGACTAGACGCCAAAGGCGCACGGAATGCTGTTACCTTCCCACCGGAGTGGTCCCTATTTTTCTATTTGCATTTTTACGTGCTTTCGAACTGCTAGGTTGGCAGAAGCTGGGACGAGTAACAGGCGCTCACTCTGTTACGCGGCACTCGGGATTCGACCCGCCAAACTGCCAGACCTTCTGATCAACAAGCTCAGCGTCCTAACCTAAAACCTAAAAGGAAAGGGAGGTGACAAACTGGGCTTCCAATTAAAATTTGTAATTATTGTGGATTCCAACCACCGCAACAGTAATAGAATTGGAAGTGACCCTGGAGGTCATCTAGTCCAACCCCCTGGATCTTTTGTTTTTGTTTTCCTTCAGCCCGGATTGAAGTTAGGGACATACACCCGTATTCAAACTTCAGGGTCGGTGGAGAGAGGAGGGCGGGGCCACAGACCGAAGTGGGCAGGGCCAAGGCAAAACACCCCCCCATGTGCTTTCTTTTCTGTGGGGTGCTGGATGCTGTCTGAGCGGTGTTGAATTTGCCAGAATTCCCCTTTTTTGACCTTCTGACAAGCAAAATCAATGGCGGGTGGTGGTGGTGGGGAGACAGATTCGCTTAAACGCTGCCGTGTTACCAATGGAACAACTGCAGTGACTCACTTTAACCAAAGAAAGGTGGTAAAATGGGGGGGGGAAGAGACTCATTTGACAACTCTCTCGCATAGCAACAGAAATTTGGGGTCTCATTGCAGTCGTACCCCGCATTCGGACGTCACAGCAAGCTGGAGAGTTTCTCAAACAGCTGTAAGGTCAGGGGCCTGTAACAAAACGACAAAGCCGCACACAAAAAAAAAACCACCAAGGTTCAGTACGCCTTCTCGCGTAAAGGCGCCTTCTCAGCCTCCTGATTAGCGTTATCGGCGTCTCAAAGACTTGTAAGGTCTTATTGCTTGGATTTGAAAGAGAGCAGTTCAGTCTGGCACTGAGAGATTTAAAAACCCAAATAAAAAAAAAACACACATCTAGATCTGGAGAAAGACCCCCCCACTAAACACAAGTGTTTAAAATGTTGGCCTCTCTAGGTGGGGTGAGAGAGAGAAAGAGAGAGAGAGAGAGAGAGAGAGGGAAAAAATTGCTTTTCCACTTTGATCTAACGGCTCAGTTGTTGCAACAGATATTTTAATGATCCTGCAGGGAAGCCGTAATTCAGCAAAGGGTTTTCTCGCTGAGCTGTGTCTACTTGGAGCATGCTAATCTGGCAGGTTAGTGCAGGCCGAGTCGTCAGAAACGGATTTTGACTGGCGCAATTTGATTCTCCGGAGAAGCCGTGGATGCCGTTGAAAGAAATGGACCAGAAGGAGCCCAAAGCTGCATTAGAGGAAGCTTGCTCCAGGAAACTTTTTCCCCCAAACAAGTTTTTTTTTTATTGAAAAGTTTTACAGTACATTTTTTTAAATAGAAAAACTCCCTCCCTCCCCCTCCCATCCCCTCCCCCCTCCCCGACTTCCCAGAGCTGAATACAGGTATAAACTTACAAACTTAAGCTAAAATATGCTAACAAGCAAAAATAAAACATTAAATTCTATTGCACTTTAACTCTCCGTAAACATAACTATATTACTAACAAATAACTAATAACTAATAATACATCGTATAAAACCACTACTTATTCAAATGCTAAACGAAACTTTTTAGTCCCATATTTATTCTGAATATATTCGATCCATCTTCTCCATTCCACACTATATCTCTGTGGCGATTGTTCTTTCAAATATGCTGAGATCTTTGCCATTTCCGCCAAGTTAGAAACTTTCAAAGTCCACTCTTCTATAGTAGGCAGTTCCTCCTTCTTCCAATATTGCGCTACTAAAAGTCTCGCTGCCCAAACAAGTTTTAAGTGAAAAGCTTCATAGGTGTTGCTGTCTCGCAGGTGTTTAATGCTCTATTGATGTTCCGTTCGTGGTGGCGGTGTTTGGGGGGCGTTGCTGAACCTGGAGAAACCCCTGTAAAGTCCCCAGAGATCTCTCTCTGGGCTACTTAACAGAATAACGGAGTGGGAAGGGACCTTGGAGGTCTTCTAGCCCACCCCCGTGCTCTCAGCAGGAGACCTCCTATTTGAAACAAATGGTTGTCCAATCACTTCTTAAAAACCTCCAGTTTTGAACAGGGCAAAAGTAACAGCTGCCTTTCCCAGATGACTTTCCTAGAATCCTAGGGCTGGAAGGAAACTTTGAGGTCTTCTAGCTCAACCCGCTGCCTGAGGCAGGAGTCCTTATACCAACCGCAAACAAATAGCTGTCCCAACCTTTTGTTGAAAACCTCAAGCGATGGAGCAGCCACTCCTTCTGAAGGCAAAGCTGTTCCACTGATCAATTGTTCTCGCTGGCAGGAAATTCCTCCTTAGTTCCAGGTTGCTTCTCCCCTTGATTAGTTTCCATCTGTTGCTTCTTCTCCTACCCTCAGGTGCTTTGCGGAATAAGTCAATCCTTTCTTCTTTCTGGCAGTCCTTCAAGTATTGGAAGGTGCTAGCGGGTCTTCCCTAAGCCTTCTCTCCGTTAGGCTAAACATAGTAAAAGTAAAGGAAAAGGCTCCTCCGCACATGCGTGCTAGTTGTTTCCGACTCTAGGGGCCGGTGCTCATCTCCGTCTCAAAGCCGAAGAGCCAGCGCTTGTCCGAGGACGTCTCCATGGTCACGTGGCCGGCATGACTAGACGCCAAAGGTGCACGGAACGCTGTTACCTTCCCACCGGAGTGGTCCCTATTTTTCTACTTGCATTTTTACGTGCTTTCGAACTGCTAGGTTGGCAGAAGCTGGGATGAGTAACAGGTGCTCACTCTGCTACGCGGCACTCGGGATTCGACCCGCCAAACTGCCGACCTTCTGATCGACAAGCTCAGCGTCCTAACCCACTGAGCCACCACGTCCCTTCAGGCTAAACATACCTCATCCCTTTAGCCCTTCATCCTATGGCTTCGCCTCCAGAGCCCCAGTCATCTTTGTTGATCTTCTCTGTGTTCTTTTTAGGGTCTCAGCATGTAATTTGTACTGTGATGTCCAGAACTGGACACAACAGTCCACGTGTAGCTTCACTAGTGCAATTTAGAGTGGTCTTATCACTTCCAGTGACTATGGTGCTATCCCTCTGTTGACGTAGCCAACGACTGTGCTGGCTTTTTTGGCAGTTGCAGCACCCTGTTGCCTCACGCTTAAGCGATAGTCAATCAGGACACCCTGATCCCTCTCACAGGTACGTTTCCAGAGGAGTGGATCCAAGCCAGATGTTTGTATAGTACCCAGAACTAGTTTGGAGCTGTTCTACAACCCATGGATCCCATGCTTGATGGAACTAAATACAGGTGAGAATAGATTGGAGAACCATTTGTCTGAAATGCTATAGGGTTTCCTGCCTAAGGGTTGGACTAGAAGACCTCCAAGGTCCCTTCCAACTCTGTTATTCTATTCTATTCTATTCTATTCTATTCTATTCTATTCTATTCTATTCTATTCTATTCTATTCTATTCTATTCTATTCTATTCTATTCTATTCTATTCTATTCTATTCTATTCTATTGCATATTCAAGATGATCAGTATTTAATATTTATTTGTTAAGTATATGTAGGGGTGTGGGTCTATACATATGTTGTATATAGTATGTTTAGGTGAGTGTCATGTATGTGTTTCACTTTGAGAGCGGGCAACTAAATTTCATTTTTGATGTGTGCTGTTGTGCCTACAGTAAAAAAAATGAAAATAATCTTATTCTATTCTATTCTATTCCACTCCATCCACTTCACTTCATTCTCTTCTCTTCTCTTCTCTTCTCTTCTCTTCTCTTCTCTTCTCTTATTATATATTTTCTTTATTCTACTCTACTCTACTCTACTCTACTCTACTCTACTCTACTCTACTCTATTCTACTCTACTCTACTCAATTCTACTCTACTCTATATTCTATTCTATTCTATTCTATTCTATTCTATTCTATTCTATTCTATTCTATTCTATTCTATTCTATTCTATTCTATTCTACTCTACTCTACTCTACTCTACTCTACTCTACTCTACTCTACTCTACTCTACTCTACTCATATTCATATTCATATTGCTATGTACAGTGTGCCAGCACCATCTCTCTTCTGTTCTTGCTAGATCAATGGGCTTTCTGACAAAATGGGCCAGCTTCTGCTCAACCCACCTAATTTGCAGTATTTTCTCCGATGCAATGAATTCGTCCTAACATTGCAATAAAATAAGGAAAGTTGACATTGGGAAGATGGCTTTTTGTCTTTTTCATGTCTTTTCCTTTTTTAAAAAAAATATAATCTCATGATTTCTAATGTTCAGGGCGCAGAAGGTTCATACCTGTCATTATGCAACAGCTGCTGTCCTCTGAGGAGACAAATGGCCCGGCCTTCAGAGTGCCTGTTGGCCAATTTAAAATGATCTATATTTTGAAAAACCACTTTACCTGTCAGTGGCTTGGGAAGAAAACTAGTCTTCTAAAAAAGGGTCTGCAGATCAATCACTGATGCTGTGACACTGATTTAGGAGGATCAGCCTGATTCCTTTCTGCTACAGAAGAGGCCCGGTGCCAGCATGGAGGAGAAGAAAGCAGTGGGTTGAAAATAGGATGGGTGACTTGAGAGACAGGGCCAAATTGCAACCCCCAAACTTCTAACAATTTTTCCCCCTGGGCCTTCAAACTTCTGACAGGTCCATCAGACTTCCATCAGTTGTTCTTTGGTCCTTCAGACTTGCATTACTTGTTCCTCTGGTCCTTCAGACTTCTATCAGTTGTTTCCTGGTCCTTCAGACTTCCATTAGTTGTTTCCTGGTCCTTCAGACTTCCATCAGTTGTTCCCTAGTTCTTCAGACTTGCATTACTTGTTCCTCCAGTCCTTCAGACTTCTATCAGTTGTCTCCTGGTCCTTCAGACTTCCATCAGTTGTTCCCTAGTTCTTCAGACTTGCATTACTTGTTCCTCCAGTCCTTCACACTTCTATCAGTTGTTTCCTGGTCGTTCAGACTTCCATCAGTTGTTCCCTAGTTCTTCAGATTTCCATCAGTTGTCTCCTGCTCCTTCAGACTTCCATCAGTTGTTCCCTAGTTCTTCAGACTTGCATTACTTGTTCCTCCAGTCCTTCACACTTCTATCAGTTGTTTCCTGGTCGTTCAGACTTCCATCAGTTGTTCCCTAGTTCTTCAGATTTCCATCAGTTGTCTCCTGCTCCTTCAGACTTCCATCAGTTGTTCCCTAGTTCTTCAGACTTGCATTAGTTGTTCCTCCAGTCCTTCACACTTCTATCAGTTGTTTCCTGGTCCTTCAGACTTCCATCAGTTGTTCCCTAGTTCTTCAGATTTCCATCAGTTGTCTCCTGCTCCTTCAGACTTCCATCAGTTGTTCCCTAGTTCTTCAGACTTGCATTACTTGTTCCTACAGTCCTTCAGACTTCTATCAGTTGTTTCCTGGTCCTTCAGACTTCCATCAGTTGTTCCCTAGTTCTTCAGATTTTCATCAGTTGTCTCCTGGTCCTTCAGACTTCCATCAGTTGTTCCCTAGTTCTTCAGACTTGCATTACTTGTTCCTCTGGTCCTTCAGACTTCTATCAGTTATCTCCTGGTCCTTCAGACTTCTATCAGTTGTTCCCTAGTTCTTCAGACTTGCATTACTTGTTCCTCTGGTCCTTCAGACCTCCATCAGTTGTTCCCTAGTTCTTCAGACTTGCATTACTTGTTCCTCTGGTCCTTCACACTTCTATCAGTTGTCTCCTGGTCCTTCAGACTTCCATCAGTTGTTCCCTAGTTCTTCAGATTTCCATCAGTTGTTCCCTAGTTCTTCAGATTTCCATCAGTTGTTTCCTGGTCCTTCAGACTTCCATCAGTTGTTCCCTAGTTCTTCAGATTTCCATCAGTTGTCTCCTGCTTCTTCAGACTTCCATCAGTTGTTCCCTAGTTCTTCAGACCTGCATTACTTGTTCCTCTGGTCCTTCAGACTTCTATCAGTTGTTTCCTGGTCCTTCAGACTTTTATCAGTTGTCTCCTGGTCCTTCAGACTTCCATCAGTTATTCCCTAGTTCTTCAGATTTCCATCAGTTGTTTCCTGGTCCTTCAGACTTCCATCAGTTGTTCCCTAGTTCTTCAGACCTGCAGTACTTGTTCCTCCAGTCCTTCAGACTTCTATCAGTTGTTTCCTGGTCCTTCAGATTTCCATCAGTTGTCTCCTGGTCCTTTAGACTTCCATCAGTTGTTCCCTAGTTCTTCAGATTTCCATCAGTTTTCTCCTGGTCCTTCAGACTTCCATCAGTTGTTCCTCCAGTCCTTCAGACTTCTGTCAGTTGTCGCCTAGTTATTACCATATTTGTAGTCCTATTCATCAAGTTTCATCCATGTTGGTTCTGTACAATTTTTTTAGGTGCTTTTTTCCTTCTTTTATTTTGTTTATTTAAAACCAGGGTATATTGTTGGAAAAGATAACATCAATATGTGGATAGAGACTTGCTGAAGTTACACCATTAATGCTCAATATGGCATTAATAAAAGATAGAGCTTGCCAAGGCAAGTACATCAAGTTCTTCTTAGGATATAAAAACAGACATATGAATGTTTCAGCTTAGTGCCAAAATCTCCACTTTATCATTATTTATAAATATTAAGGGAAAAAAAGAGAAAGAAAGGCACTTCTAAAAATAGCGCAGAAGAGTGTTCAGTTTCTGACTTCCTTGTTTGCACGTCAGCCGATTTACAGCATTTGTTGACATAAACGTTAAAAACTTTAAATAATATGTGACGTTGGAAGGAAAAATGCCTAATTAAAGGCAATTCTGCTGTTTCTACTTTAAGCTTCAGAAGGGTTGCATGACTCTTCATAAGCCTAGGTAGCTTTGGCTACTCTTTTCTGTCACCAGCTTTGGAGGTGGTCTAAGTGTTTCTGATAGAATACATGCTTCATAGGCACAAGGAATGGAATGCAATGAATGGAAACAATACGACAGGACAGGACAGGATAGGATAGGATAGGATAGGATAGGATAGGATAGGATAGAATATGAGATGGGATGGGATAGAATACAATAGAATATGGGATGGAATGGAGTAGAGTAGAGTAGAATAGGAGAAGAGAAGGGAAGATGGGATGGGATGGGATGGGATGGGATAGAATAGAATAGAACAGAACAGAATAGAATAGAATATGGGATGGGATGGGATGGGATGGGAAGAAATGGAATGGAATGGAATGGAATGGAATGGAATGGAATGGAATGGAATGGAATGGAATGGAATAAAGAAGAGAAGATAGAATGGGATGGAATGATTAGAATAGAATAGAATAGAATATAGAATAGTTGGAAGAGAAGAGAAGGGAAGATGGGATGGAATAGAATAGAATAGAAGTGAAGTGAAGTGAAGTGAAGTGAATAGTTGGAAGGAACCTTGGAGGTCTTCTAGAACAACCTTCTACTCAAGCAAGAGACCCTATACCATTCCAATAGGTTTTACAGATGTTCACAGATCTTTCCTGAGGCTCATGGAGAAGCGTCTGGTATGTTTGTGGTAATGAGAAAGCAAGCAGAGTTTCCATTTTAGAATACAGAGCATAGAATAATCGGGTTGGAAGGGACCTCAAGGAGGAGACCCTATACCATTTCAGACAAATGGTTGTCCATTCTCATCTTAAAGACCTCCAGTGATGGAGCATTCACCACTTCTGGAGGCAGGTTGTTTCACTGTTTAATTATTCTAACCACCAGGAAATTTCTCCTTAGTTGTAGGCTGCTTCTCTCCTTGATTAGTTTTCATCCATTGCTTCTTGTCCTGCCTTCAGGTGCTTTGGAGAATAGGTTGATCCCTTCTCCTTTGTAGGAGCCCTTCAAATATTGGAACACTGCTATCATGCCACCCTTAGTCCTTCTTTTCATTAGACTAGAGACATTCTCAGTTGCTGCAACTCTTCTTCAATAAGAACATTTTTTAACAAGGAGTTAGACACTCCTTTAATAAAAAGAATAAAATTAGGGTTTGATGCAGTGGTGGGATTCAGCCAGTTTGCACCACTTTGGCAGAACCAGTAGCTATTTTTTGTTGTTGTTGCCCAGCCCCAGAATGGACTTCCAGAAGCGGCATCCACACAGAGAACCGGTTGTTCACCTATTTGAACCCAACCACTGGTTTGAAGGTCTACTGGACAAGATGATGCCAAACACAATCTGGAGAATTTCACAAGCATCAAATAATTTCCAGGATTTCTGCAAAAAAGGCTAGGCTGCAGCATCTGCTTTAATCTGTTTTTGGCCTTTTTATTTCCCCAAATGGAGAGTTTAAATGTTTGGAAAGAAACTGGAGGATCTTCTCTTCCTATAGTCTGTGCAGATAAGATACAATATTTGTGTCCTGCTCACTCCAATTAAAAAGACAGATGGTCAAACACAACCCTAACACTCTTTGTTTCCTCATGTTTTTCCCCCTCCCTGGTTCCCTGCAGTTGTAATAATAATAATAATAATAATAATAATAATAATAATAATAATAATAATAATAATAATAATAATAATAATAATAATAATAATAATAAGAAGAAGAAGAAGAAGAAGAAGAAGAAGAAGAAGAAGAAGAAGAAGAAGAAGAAGAAGAAGTTGGAAGGGACCTTGGAGGTCATGCGGCCCGTGAAGCCATCCTGGAAACAGTGAGGGAACGGCCCCCACTGCCTTGGCCCTGGCCCAGAGACCCTCCTCCTGCCAGAGACCCTCAGATCTGTCCCACTCCTGCCCAGACCCCCATAGGCACCCTTGATGCGAATGATGTAGAGTTGGCCACGCCCACCCAGCAGGTCATGCGCACTCTAGCCACGCCCATCCAGTAGGCCACGCCCACCCTGGCCACACCCACCCGGCCCCCTGAGGGCAACCGCAATGCTGATGCGGCCCTCAGTGAAATTGAGTTTGACATCCCTGCCTTAATGGATCATCCAGTCCTTGTTGCTCATTTTTTCCTCCCTCTTAAAAAAAGAGAACAGAGTTAATTTCAATAAATCAATCAATCAGAATAGACCTGGAAGGGAGCTTGTAGGTCTTCTAGTCCAACCCCCTGCTCAAGCAGGTGACCCTATACCATTTCAGTCAACTAGTTGTCCAATCTCGTCTTAAAAATCTCCAGTGATGAAGGACCCACAACATCTGAAGGCAAGTTGTTCCTCCTTAGTTCTAGGTTGCTTCTCTCCTTGATTAGTTTCCATCCGTTGCTTCTTGTCCTGCCTTCAGGTGCTTTGGAGAATAAGCTGCCCCCACCCTCTTCTTTATGGCAGCCCCTCAAATACTGGAATACTTCTATCATGTCACCCCTATTCCTTCTTTTCTCAAGACTGGCCATGCCAGTCTTCATATGTTTTTGTCTCCAGCCCTTGAATCATCTCAGTTGCTGCTCTTTGCACTTTTTCTAAACTTTCAACACCTTTTCTGTAGTGTGGTGACCCAAACTGGATGCGGTATTCCAGATGTGATCTTAACTAAGGCTTTTGATTCTGTGCCTCTGTTTATACAACCTGGGATTGTATTTGCTTTTTGGGCTGCTGCCACACACTGTTGGCTCATGTTTAAGTGATCGTCCGCTAGGACTCCAAGGTCCCTCTCATGGTTACTGTTTCTACTCCCTACAGCTTGGTGAGTTGCACATTGTTGAAGCTTCTCCAGATGTTTCTACTCTGTAGAAGAGACGGCACTGCCAAAGTGTATTTATGACCTTTTCCTCCTTCTGAGCCCTGTCCGGCTCTGAAAACTTATAATCACAACCCACTTTCCACACCACAAAATCACAGTCACCAATGTGGCATAACTGGGACTTTTGAGTGTCCATCTTTTTCAGATTTCACTCTTATAAATCCACTACTGTGTGGACAGTTCTGCTGGGCTACCTCAAACCAAACAGGAGTTATACCTTAGCGTGTAGCATGTAGGGCAAACCCAGCCAGCTGTGATACAGAATAATACATTTGGAAAAGACATTGGAGATCTTCTAGTCTGACCCCGTGCTCAAGCAGGAGACCCTCTATCATTCCAGACAAATATGCCTGACTGCCTGAGAAATTCTGGGAGTTTCTGGAGTCCACAAGTCATCAAAGGGCCAAGTTTGAAGACCCCTGGACTAGGAATAAGATAAAGGTAAAGGTTCCCCCGCACGTGTGTGCTAGTCGTTTCCAACTCTAGGGGCCGGTGCTCATCTCTGTTTCAAAGCCGAAGAGCCAGCGCTTGTCCGAGGACGTCTCTGTGGTCATGTGGCCAGCATGACTAGACGCCAAAGGCGCACGGAACGCTGTTACCGTCCCACCAGAGTGGTCCCTATTTTTCTACTTGCATTTTTACGTGCTTTCGAACTGCTAGGCTGGCAGAAGCTGGGACGAGTAACAGGCGCTCACTCTGTTACACGGCACTCGGGATTCGACCCGCCAAACTGCCGACCTTCTGATCGACAAGCTCAGCGTCCTAACCCACTGAGCCACCGCGTCCCTATGGACTAGGAATACAGATAGGCATTTCCCCCCAAAAAAACCGTACAATGCTTGTTGCAACACAAACTCTCGGTCAGACCCAGCAGCACCAAAGACCTGCCATCAGGTTTTCTGGGGGGAACAAATTTCTTAAGATCTACCAATCCCAATCCAGACAGAACTCTAAATTGAAGGAAACTTGCCGTTAATAAGTTTTTGTGTCTGGAACGCCCGTCTTTTCTAGCTCAGGTGCAAAACAACTCTTTGAAAATGCTGACTTTTTGGCTGTTTGGATAAGCAGCTGTCAGCTCCCGAACCGCTTAAAATTCAGCACACAGCGTTTCCTCCTCTCCGTTCGGAGAAGAAACCCAGGCTGTTCTTCTACCCAATCGCCTTTGCGCTGTCTCTGTGTGTTTGGAAACACACACACACAGATACACCCAGCACTGTTCCTCCTATATATCTGTTGCTAAGTTAACTAAAGCCTACTTTTACATTTACAAGCTGGCTGAAAGAGCAGCGGCATTGCGAATAAAGGAATGGAATGAATTTGTATGGGTAAAAATTCTCCTGTTGCACACAATCCTCAGCCCCCAAGGAAGAATCTGACTAAATGTTCAATTCAAGCGATTCAAAAGTGGGAAAATATGATCTCTCTCTCTCTTCTCTTTCTCTGTCTTTCTCTTTCTCTTTCTCTTTCTCTCTCTCTCTCTTTCCATTTTCTTTATTCCCCCCCCCCTCTTATTAGTATTATTCTGATAATTTATCATTATTCTGTTGCTTTGCTTTGCATCACTGAGAGCTTCTGCTCTGGAGACAACTTCCTCGTGTGTCTAATCACACTTGGCCAATTAAAGTATTCAGTTCAATTCCATTCATCCCAGCTCTTTTGAAATCTGAAAAGAGAAGCTGAGGAATTCCAAGCGGAAGCTAGGGATTGAGAAAGATGGTGCCGGGATTAATAAGCAAAGCCAGCTGAATGGTTAAATGTTTGGGATCATCACCTCTTTTTCCTTCTTCCTTACCTTCAGAGCCCTGGATCTGCTGAACGGTGTTTTTGACAAGGAGAAGGGAGGAAAACTGGGCGTTCAGATAAGCGAAGAGCAAAATCTGAACTGTAGACTTCATCTCACAAACGCACGCACACCACAGTGGAAGTCCTGTCCTTGCTTTCCACAGATTTGGATGCTGGGGTTTTGGATTTTGCTGGTCTGCCCCATTCAGGATTTCCTGGCTGGTTTTTCCCTTATTACAAGTAACTCTTGACTTATGGCCATTATGGAGCCTGCCATTGGATTGGTGAGTCAAGACAGCCAGGTGACCAGCATTCTGTGGCATTTTTCACGGGGGTTCTTAAACGAATGCCGTGGTTGTTAAACAAACCCATTCCTTTGTCACTCTGTGTAGTGAGATGGGCGGCGTATAAACTTCATACTGATGAGTGAATTTGAATGGGTGTTTTCCCCCCCCCTGGAAAACAGGAAAAATTGCTCAAAACCAGCAAACGTTCCTTGAAGTCAATGGTGCTCCATCCCTGGAGGAGAGACTGGACAGCCGTTTGTCTGGAATGGCACAGCGTTTCCTGTGTGAGCAGGGGGTTGGACTAGAAGACCTCCAAGGTCCCTTCCAATTACGTTATTCGCTTATTTTAAGCAGAAATGTCCTAACTGATAGGATGGTTTGGAACATCTCAGGGGGTTGGGACTAGAAGACCTCCAAGGTCCCTTCCAATTCCGTTATTCGCTTATTTTAAGCAGAAATGTCCTAACTGATAGGATGGTTTGGAAGATCTCAGGGGGTTGGGACTAGAAGACCTCCACGGTCCCTTCCATCCCGATTATTTCTATGTTCTAAATGCAAACTCTGCTTGTTTTCTCATCGCCACAAACACACCACAAAGCACACTAAGAGCCTTCCCCATGGAGTCTCGGGAAAGATCTGTGAATGTCTCTATAAAACCTATTGAAATGGTACTGGCTCTCCGGTTTGAAAAGGGGGTTGGACTAGAAGACCTCCAAGGTCCCTCCCAACCCCCTCTGTTATACGGATACTGTTACTGTCTGTAGAAGTAGGCATGGCCAGGAAGCTTCTTTTAAGTCATGACCCTTGACGTAAGTCAACATTCTGAGCCCCAAGTTATGTCCTTCGCTCTCCTCCCTCCCTCCCTCCCTCCCTCCCATTTACATTTCTTGCCAGTGGCCAAAAACCTGTTCTCTTCTTTTCCCCCTCCTGGCTGAAGCTGAGTTGCAATTTTCTGCAGACCAGGGTTGGTGTGTACGTGTGGCGTGCCAAGAATCCATCAGCTGGTCTTTCTGCACTTATGTTGGCCTTTAATTATGCATGCCTTTAAAACGCGGTCGTAAAGGCACCACAAAGGGATGCCATAAACTCAACTGGCGGCACAGAGAAGTGACATAAAAACGGGGGAAGGCATGCTTTTGAAGCGGCTGGGCTGCTTCCCCCCCCCCAAACCCCTGTGTCTTTTCTGAAATGCATATTTTTCTTCTTCCGCTCCCTGACTTGTACAACTGGAATCCTGCTTTATTTGTGGAAGGCATATATACATTCTCCTCCCTTTCCCAAATGCCTCAAAGACTGCAAAGCATCCATTGCTCTTCGCCCGAATTTCTAGGTACAGCCAGACGTAACAGAATAACAGAGTTGGAAGGAAGCTTGGAGGGGTGTGTGTCTTCTACTCCAGGGGTCCCCAAACCCCTGGCCATGAACCAGTACCGGGCTGTGACCTATTCAAAATTGGGCCGCACAAGAGACTGGCCAGAGCATTTGTGCATGTGCGCACAGCTTGATTTGCATGAACGTCAGGCTGGCAGGCACTTGCATGCATGCACGCTGGCCCACCATTCATGCAAATTGAGCTGCGCACGTGTTTGTCGGCCCACCACTCACGTGGCCCAGTTCCCCTCCCTCCCTCCCCTCCACCAGTCGGGTCACTAAGCCACAAATACTGGAGACTGCTGTTCTAGTCTACGGCTGCGGGACTTGGGTTTGGCTGGTCTAAAGAAAAGAAGAAATAGGGGAGACATGATAGCAATGTTCCAGTATTGAGGGGCTGCCACAAAGAAGAGGGGGGTCATGTTGTTCACCAGAGCACCAGAGGGCAGGACGAGAAACAATGGTTGGAAACTGATGAAACAGAGAAGCAACCTGGAATTAAGGAGAAACTTCCTGACAGTGAGGACAATTAACCAGTGGAACAGCTTGCCACCAGAAATTGTGGGCGACTCACCACAGGAGGTTTTTAAGAAGAGACTAGACATTCACCTGTCTGAGATGGTATAGGTTCTCCTGCTTGAGCAGGGGGCTGGACTAGAAGACCTCCAAGGTCCCTTCCAGCTCTCTTCTAGTCCAGCCAGACCCTATACCATTTCAAACAAATGATTTTCCAATCTCTTCTTAAGGTTGTGGACCATCTGTATGTGGTGTTTTAGGAGCATGGAGCTAGTAGACCCGGTGCTAAGTGGTGGTGTGGACAGGCAAGGGTCCACTGGAAGTCCTCTTCATTTAACGAAAGAGATTCTCACAGTGGTCTACAGTGTAGAATTGGAATTCTTCTGCTCCCACTGTACCATCCATGCAGATAACCTCTTTGTGTGCTCCAACTTTTTGTTGATGTTTAATATGGATCCTGTAGGACCGAGATCCTCAACCTTTTGGGCACCAGGGACCCGTTCCGTGGAGAGAGGTTCTTCCACGGACTGGAGGGTGCCTGGTTTTGTGTGCTGCCTGCATCCCACAGATGGGGCTTTGCTTGTTTGTGTGGACTGGTTGCTGGAATGTCGTGGCCTAGTTCTGGTCCACGGACTGGAGGTTGGGGACCCCTGCTGTAGGAAGCAACCTAAAGACTTTGGAACAAGCCTAGTTCTTCACCTACAGGTGTTCAAGGAAGTCCTTGAAGGCGTTCCTTGACTTAACGACAGTTCATTTACTGACCCTTCAAAGATAGAACGGCACTGAGAAATGTGACTGTGACTGTTTTTTCACACTTACAACCATTATGGCATCCCCACGGTCACGTGATCAATGTTTGGACTCTGACTCCCATCATCCTCTACCCTCGTTGGTTGGGGCTTAGGGGAATTGGCATTCCAAGCATAAACATCTACCGCGCACTGAGTCTGGGAATTAATCTAATTAGCTCTGCAGTAATTGGAAACAATTTCAGAGACCGATCTTTTTACTAGTCTAATGAGGTAGAGAGATGAATCTGTTACCCGTTGGCTGGGCTTAACTGGGTGGTGGAATTATGCTGGGTTTTTAGAGTCCACTGAGCCACGAATAAACCTAACATTGTTGAGTCGCTACAAGATGCTAAGCCGCAGTAAACTGATCCAGCTTAGCACGTCGCAGCACTGCAGTTCCTTTCCCTACCTTGGCTAATCCTGCTTTGTGAACCCAGCAAAAAGAAGACGTGGGCTGAAGGAGCTGGGACAGACCTTCTCTAGAGGGTGGCTTCTCTTGACCTTCTGAGCTTCTGAGGCTTAAGAGTCTAATCTCTCTCTCTCTCCCTTTTTGTAGTGTCCGAAAGCCGAGGGGTTCTGGAAAGCGTTCAAAAATTCTCCTTGCTGCCAACGTACCTGCCGGTGAGTTATCACATTCACAATGCGGACATCTCGTTCTTCCTCAAAGAAGCCAACCAAGACATCATGAGGAACTCTAGCCTTCAGTCCCGGGTGGAATCGTTCCTCATCTATAAAGCCAAGAGGCCACCCACCTTAAATGCAACCTACGGGCCTTTTTCAATTGAGCAAGCGGTACCCCAGGACCTCCTGTCTTCTTTGAACCCATTCAGATCCTCCGCCCCCAGGATATCGTTCAACTGGAAGTTGAAGGCCTACATCTTGAACCACAAGGTTTATCCAAGCAGACCCAAAGTCCAGATCCTCTTCTACATCGTCGGGAGAGATTGGGACGAGTACAGCAGCTCAGAGCAGTTACCTTGTCTGAGAGTCTTTGCTTTTCGGGAGACGAGAGAAGTCCGGGCCGCCTGCAGGCTGGCAGAAAGCTTGGGTTTTTGCATGGCTGAGTTAGACTTACTCCCCAGCTGGTTTAACCCTCCCACCATGCTGGCTGGGCGGAAGAAGTTTCTGAATCAGTCGGAAGGGAGTCAAGTGGAATTATACTACGCCATTCAAGACGAGGAAGGGGATTGTACCAAGGAGGACTCGAGGAAGAACAACGGAATCAGACCTGCACGTAACGACATTGATGAATCGGGGCCACCCCTGCAAAGGATTGGAAGTGTTTTTCTCTACCAGGCACAGGGTAGCCCTCCCTTAAGTGAACTGTGGCTGGACGGCAACGTTGTCCTTCAGTACATACCAAAGACGCTGAAGCAAGGAGAAGTATTGACTTTCCTGGTGTCCACGGCTAAAAACTCAACCGAGGACCAATTCACATTGAGGTAAAGCAACATCACCTTTCAGATAATAGAGCAGAGTGGAGAACCGTTTGTCCAGAATTGTATAATAATAATAATAATAATAAGTTGGAAGGGACCTTGGAGGTCATCTAGTCCAACCCCCTGCTCAGGCAGGAAACCCTACACTATTTCAGACAAATGGCTGTCCAGTCTCTTCTTAAAAACTTCCAGTGTTGGAGCATTCACCGCTTCTGGAGGCAGGTTGTTCCACTGGTTAGTTGTTCTAACTGTCAGGAAGTTTCTCCTTAGTTCTAGGTTGCTTCTCTCCTTGTCCCTACCTGCCTGTGATTCTGTGACCGGATCTATGATTCTATAATTCTGGGATTGAGTCTATGGTTCCATGACTGATTCCATGATCATTCTCCAAGATGGCATCAAGTCTCCTGCCTTGTCCTGCCTTGAGTGCAGAGGGTTAGACTAGAAGACCAAGGATCCCTTCCAACCCTATGATGTTATGATTCTACAATTCTACGATTGATGTTATGATAATTACTTCTCATTCCCACACATTTTTTTTTGCAGACCTCCTCTGCAAATGTTAAAAATACTTTGTGCTTCTGATTTTGGTTCAATGTGTTTTGCAAAATGTCTACTTGGCCAAGGGGATAGTATGGTGGCATCTCTTTGGTGCGTAACACAACATTGTACAAAATGGCCACCGTGCCTTTGGGTCTAGATTTGGATTGGACTGGGTCATCAATTTGCAATGTTTAGATACTGGCATAAGGAACATTCTAATCTCTTGGTATTTGAGCTGGTATATATTTAGCATGAATAGAATAGAGCTGGAAGGGACCTTGGAGGTCTTCTAGTCCAGCCCCCCACTCAAGCAGGAGAACCTATACTATGAAGTCCTTAACTTGGTGTTAGGGTCTGTGTTTCATAGACAGGCAATTTCAAATTTCAGTTCAAGGAACTAATTTCAGTTCCTGCTGTCAACTCCCAAACCAAGAATGATACATGGTGATTCTTCTAAGCAGAATAATTATTCTACATGTAGACAGAATCTTGCCAAATTAAAGCAGATTACTATCCACATGAGGTCTGTGTTCTGAGAACTATAAGGCTGTCTTCACCCTCTTCTTCTCACAAAAACTCTCTAAGAGCCTTGGTAGAGCAGTGGGCTAATGCCTCCTTAAGTAACACCAGCTGCCTGCAATGAGTGCAGGTTCGCGTCCCACCAGGCTCAAGGTTGACTCAGCCTTCCGTCCTTCCGAGGTAGGTAAAATGAGGACCCAGATTATTGGGGGCAATTAAGCTGACTTTGTAATAATGCCGCTTGGGGTGTGTGTGAAAGCCCTAATAAGCAGGCATATACATAGAATGAAGGCTACTGCTAAGCTTGTAAGCCGCCCTGAGTCTTCGGAGAAGGGCGGGATATAAATGGAATTAAAATTAAAATTAAATTAAATTAAATTAAATGGAGTTGTCTCTTGCTCCTATACAAGTTCATCTATGATACAACATGTTCACTCATGTTGTCTGGCTGTAGTATTATTAGTATCCTTCTCATCTTCTCTACTACACGTTCTTATAGGTATCATTATTATGATTATTAGTACTCTGTTGCTTTGCATGTGCACTGAGAGCTTCTGCACCAGAGACAAATTCTTTGTGTGTCTAATCACACTTGGCCAAATAAAGCTCTTCTCTTCTCTTCTCTTCTCTTCTCTTCTCTTCTCTTCTCTTCTCTTCTCTTCTCTTCTCTTCTCTTCTCTTCTCTTCTCTTCTCTTCTCTTCTCTTCTCTTCTCTTCTCTTCTCTCCTCTCCTCTCCTCTCCTCTCCTCTCCTCTCCTCTCCTCTACTCTCCTCTACTCTCCTCTACTCTATTCTATTCTATTCTATTCTATTCTATTCTATTTATCCCGTCTTTCCTGGGAATCCAGATTATTACATTCCATTATATTTGGCATGCCAGGTGATGGTATTGCAAGGGTTGCTACAAGAAGTATACAGAACTTTAAAGAGTGCAACTTGGGATTCAGGGGGGAAATGAGCCTTGAAGCAATGCCTCCATGCTCCTTTTCAGAGCAGAGCAAGACTGCCACTCCTCTTCACTAAGAGTAGTTTATGTGTAGCAGGTAGGCAAGGCTACCCTTAGCAAAGGGAGCAACACATCAAACTGGACTGGCCACAGAGCATCTCGGCTCTGCTTTGCTACATCAGCCTGGAGCAAGGCATCTCCATGGGGCAAAATTTCTCAGTCAGTTGGCCCATCTATAATTTCCAGGCCTTTATTTCTTATAGAGTGCCACATGTCTCCAATTTTCCTTCCACAATCTCTGCGTTTAAGTGCAGAAGGGGTAGCCTTCTTTCATTCAAAGCACATGCGCAGGCATGCCTCTTTATATAGCTGCAATAGTGGTTAATTTTTACTGCCGGGTATACAGATGGCGCAGTGTTAGAGACACCTTTGGAAAGCACGTTGCGCTTGGCCCCTTGGGATCTAGTCAGAGTGCGGCATCGTTTTTGAGAAATGAGAAGGAAGTGAGATAAAACCAACTCGATGTTGTTTGCCTAGGATGAGTAGATGCCAAATGTTGGACTTTTTATAGTTGATACTGGTTCTGTGAGCACAGCTAATTACGGGAAAGACATGAAAGATAACACTTTGGGGTTTGGCTGGCAAGCAGAAAAGTTTCAGGACCTTGGATAGCTCCATGGAGGACAGTTGTTGCCTTAGGGCAGGTAAAGATAATGTCAGTTTTTCAAAAGAGCCCAATGGATGATCTTTTCTTTTTCAAATAACTTTATTACATTTTACAAAGCATACACATAAAAAACAACACAACCAAGAGAAATAACAAAGAGTAAAAAGAGAATGATGGAGGCGTAAAAAGGTATAAAGAAAAAGAAAGGAAAACACAAATCTATACCAAGAATCGCTTCTGACTACTCCTTTGGAGGATGCAAAGAACGCTAACCTTCGGCACGTAGTTTAGGACTACACATAGTCGTCAACTAACAACAGTTCATTTAGTGATAGTCCAAAGTTACAACGGCACTGAAAAAAAAGTGACTTATGACTGTTTTTCAGACTTATGAAGGTTACAGCCTCCCCATGGTCATGTGATCAAAAGTCAGATGCTTGGCAACTGGCTGAGACTTAAGATAAGATAACCTTTATTGTCATGTTTTTACTGTGAGCACACTGGCCCATGTTAAAAATGAAATTCTGTTGCCTGCTCTCAAAGGAAAGTATATATCTACCCATACACATACATCACACACACACACACACACACACTCACACACACACTTGTTGTTGTTAGTTGTGAAGTCGTGTCTGACCCATCGCGACCCCACGGACAACGTTCCTCCAGGCCTTCCTGTCCTCTACCATCTTCTGGAGTCCCTTTAGGCTCACGCCTCCTGCTTCAGTGACTCCATCCAGCCACCTCATTCTCCGTCGTCACCTTCTTCTCTTGCCCTCAACCTTTCCCAGCACAGCGGAAAGATGAAATTTGAGAGTTTACAAGGTTGATGCTATATGGAACAAAAAGTGTGGCTGAATCTGGGTGTTCGACTTCAGATACCACAAAGCCCCCTCCCCAAAGGTAACAAAACAGGTCGTGAAGAGGATGGGTAGCATCCCAGACAATCTTGCAGACCCTGCTCAAGCGACGCTTATACGCCACGTCCTGGATGGAAGGGAGAGAACTGCCAATAATCTTTTCTGCTGTCCTCACCACTCTCTGCACCCCCTTCATGTCTGAAGCAGAGATGCTTCCAAACCAGACTGTGATGCTGTATGTCAGGATGCCCTCAGTCGTCCCTCTGTAGAAAGTGGTCAGGACAGGGGAAGGAAGATGTGCTTTTCTCGTGCGATGCAGAAAACGCAGGCGCTGTTGTGCCCGCTTCACCAGTGTCTCGCTGTTGAGCGACCAAGCCAGCCTACTCGTTAACTGCACACCCAGGAATTTGATGCTGCTAACCACTAAATTTATGATGGTTGCAATGTCATGGGGTCATCTGATCCCCTTTTGCGACCTTCTGACAAGGAAAGTCAGCAAAGGGGTAGCCAGATTCACTTAACAACCGTGTTGCCAACTTAATAACGGTGGCAAGAAAGGTTGTAAAATGGGGCAAAACTCACTTAACAAATGCCTCATTTAGCAACAGAAATTTTGGGCTCGGGTTATTGTAAGTGCAGGGCTACCTGCATAACAAAATGAACATTTCTCTCTTTCTCTTTCTCTTTCTCTCTCTCTCTCTCTCTCTCTCTCTCTCTCTCTCTCTCTCTCTCTCTCTCTCTCTCTCTCTTTCTCTCTCTCTCTCTTTTTCTCTCTCTCTCTTTCTCTCTCTCTCTCTCTCTCTCTCTCTCTCTCTCTCTCTCTCTCTCTCTCACACACACACACACACACACACACACACACACACCCCGGCTGCCAAAAATGGAGGAATTTTTTTTTTTAAACCGTCATCAAATCTACAAGTCAAAATTCTGATTTTTCTCCGTCTCCTGCAAACAGTCCACAAAGGGCTGGTGAATATAGGTGAACATTATGGTTGAACTTTTGTGCTGTTGCCCCCTCCCGCCCCCAGGCAATTTGTGGACAACGATTCCATGGTTATGGAAGGGAATGTTTTTCTATTCATATTTCTAAAATGACGTTTTTTGTCCTTTTAAAAAAAAGTATTTAAAAACAGATTGGACAACCCTTTGCCTGAAATGCTATAGGGCAGGGGTAGGCAACCTCGGCTCTTTTATGACTCATGGACTTCAACTCCCAGAATAGCTGGCTCAGGAATTCTGGGAGTTGAAGTCCATGAGTCATAAAAGAGCCGAGGTTGCCTACCCCTGGTATAGGGTCTCCTGCTTAAGCAAGCGGGTTGGACTGGAAGACCTCTAAGGTCCCTTCCGACTCTTTTATTCTGTATCCAGAAGTAAATAGGAAAGACAAACGGAGATTCCCACTGTTTCTTCTCTCCAAGGTTGCCATCCTGTCGTTGACTCAGGAGAAGAAAAACCTAGGATCTCCATTCCTGACCCAAAAACGTTGGGATGACTTTTTAAATATTCCACGCTCTTGTGTTTTGAGCAGCAGAAGCCATCCGAGTGTTTTAGTGCGGAAAGTCCGGGTGTACATATTCCGAAAAATGTAATTGAATAATACTGGAACACAAAGCTGGGCACGGAACCAACCGCGCTCGTGAAAAAAAAAATTGCTATTAGAGAACCAAATCCAACAATATCCAAACAAACAGCCCCATTCCTTCTGATTTATTAACAATAAACAATGAAAATCACTCTGAATGAGATCAGAAAACAGCAATGAAAAGAGAGCATCGACACACGCCAAAAACTAAAAAAAATAATAAATTACGTGTGACAAGAATACAAAAAGCTTTGTTATGTCTCATCACTTGGTGGTATATACATTCCGTGTAAAACAAAATAAAGCATTTTTTTTAAAACAACAACAACAACAACAACAACCCCTTAATGCCCAAAACAGCAAAATTAAAAGCTGCATCGTATTCTGAGCCTTGCCTTGTGTGAGGTATTTATTGAACAGTCTCAAATCTCCAATGGTGGAGAGGTCTCAACTTCGGAACTGTTTTATTTTATAAATAAAGCCACCCAGAGGTGTTAGGAGTCAGGCAGCCTATCAATTTAATAAATCAGTATTAATTATTATAAATATTTTTTCTCGGTGCTCTCTGAGATTGCTTGTTTTGCTGCAGACTTTCATTACCCAAGTAGGTAACATCCTCAGTGGTAAAAGGAATGGGATTTGTTTGTGGAGAGGAGGAGGAGGAGGAGGAGGAGGAGGAGGAGGAGGAGGATATGGGTGGACTTGGTGCTCTCTGAGCGTGGTGGTTTTCTTGTAGATATTTCATTATCAAACTACATAATATCATCAATGTTAGAAGGAGGGAATTTGTGGAGAGGAGGAGGAGGAGGAGGAGGAGGAGGGAGGAGGGAGGGAGGGAGGGAGGGAGGGAAGAAGGATGGGGGAGGACCGTGCGGTCCTTGGCATTTCCTGAGCTTGATTGTTTTCTTGCAGATGTTTCATTACCCAACGAGGTAACATCATCAGTGCAAATATATATATATATTAATTCAAATTTTGGGGAAAAAACAGTATGATAGGTTGTCATAGTTCTATATACAATTTATCTGAAGGCTTGCTTTTGCCCCAAGCTCTGGCAAAAGCAGTTGCTTGAAGGCTAATTTTCATAAAATCTTTAGAAAGGGGTGAAATCTTGCAATTTTTCCCAAGTCTGTATGAAGGTCTTCCAGCGTCTAGCTTTTCCGGTCTCAGCAAAATCCACCCTGAGATCTGTAAAGCCCCCCCTCTCCCTCCACCCGAGTTCGTGTCTCAGACATACCGATACCTGCTGTTGTTTACTTCCAATCACTCTTCCAAGTCCCAAGTTCCCACAAGTCCTATCAAAGAGTGTCATACAATGAAATAATTGCCAAGCCCGAGAACTTGGCAGGTGATCAGTAGAGACATTAGAGAAGAATCTGGAAAGGGTGGGCAAGATGCCAAGGCGCTCTTGACAGATCGCTCTTTCACCCAATATTTAATTGCTATCCTTGTTTAACTTAATAAAAGTAAGAGGGTTGCCTTGCTTTCTGAGATAATGAGAAGGAGGATTGTCTGGCCCTGTGGTGCATTGGAGATGTGGGTTGAAGAATAGAATAGAATAGAATAGAATAGAATAGAATAGAATAGAATAGAATAGAATAGAATAGAATAGAATAGAATAGAATAGAATAGAATAGAATAGAACAGAACAGAATAGAATAGAATAGAATAGAATAGAATTGAATAGAATAATAGATAATGGAACAGAATAGAACAGAACAGAACAGAATAGAATAATAGAGAATAGAATAGAATAGAATAGAATAGAATAGAATAGAATAGAATAGAATAGAATAGAATAGAATAGAATAGAATAGAATAGAATAGAATAGAGTTGGAAGGGACCTTGGAGGTCTTCTAGTCCAGCCCCCTGCTCAGGCAGGAAGACCTATACCATTTCAGACAAATGATTGTCCATTCTCTTCTTAAAAACGTCCAGTGTTGGAGCATCCACAACTTCTGGAGACAAGTTGTTCCACTGGTTATTTGTTCTGATTGTAAGGAAATTCCTCTTTAGTTTCAGGTTGCTTCTCTCTTTGATTAGTTTCCATCCATTGCTTCTTGTCCTGCCTTCAGGTGCTTTGGAGAACAGCTTGACTCCCTCTTCTTTGGGGCAGCCCCTGAGATACTGGAAGACTGCTGTCATGTCACCCCAAATCCTTCTCTTCATTAGACTAGACATACCCAATTCCAGCAACCGTTCTTTATGCGTTTTAGCCTTCACACCCCTGATCATCTTTGTTGCTCTTCTCTGCACTCTTTCTAGAGTCTCAACATTTTTTTTACATCATGGTGACCAAAACTGGATGCAGTATTGCAAGTGTGGCCTTACCAAGATGTTGTAAAGTGGTATTAACACTTCACGTGATCTTGATTCTATCCATCTATTAATGCAGCCTAGCACTGTGTTGGCTTTTTTGGCAGCTGCAGCACACTAGGATGCTGATGAATTATTTCTTAACTGGTCCAACCCTCTGGTTGAGCAAAAGCTATGTAGAATAGATGATCGGAATGACCTAGTCTTTATTTATTATTATTATTATTATTATTGATCATTGCACAGTCAGTCAGATGTTCAGACTGTATTTTTTATTTTTATTTTTTATTTTAATTCCATTTATATCCCGCCCTTCTCCGAAGACTCAGGGCGGCTTACAAGTTTAGCAGTAGCCTTCATTCTATGTATATGCCTGCTTATTAGGGCTTTCACACACACACCCCAAGCGGCATTATTACAAAGTCAGCTTAATTGCCCCCAACAATCTGGGTCCTCATTTTACCTACCTGGGAAGGATGGAAGGCTGAGTCAACCTTGAGCCTGGTGGGACTCGAACCTGCACTAATTGCAGGCAGCTGGTGTTACTTAAGGAGGCATTAGCCCACTGCTCCACCAAGGCTCTTTTGGCATTTTTATCCACCTATTAAGTCCTTACCAAGGACCTGGGATAGGCAGAGGTGGATGTTTGATGGTATTACAGATATCATCGCAGGATGGAAGCAGTTCCTAGTAAGGCTGCCTTTTGCAATTGACTAATGGCGAATTTGTCAATGCCGATGATGGTGTTCAAGTGGTGCTCCAGTTGTTTTGGGATTGCAACCAAGGTGCCTATTACGATTAGTACTACTCTTGCTTGCCTTTGCCACAGTCTTTCTATTTCTATTTGTAGGTCTATTATTATTATTATTATTATTATTATTATTATTATTATTATTATTATTATTATTATTATTATTATATCAAACTTTTATTCATAAAACATGAAACTCAGTCAACTGAACACTCAAATTGACTGGCACTAATGGTTGTCACGGGTTGCTGCCAGCATCCTAGGTATCAACCAGGTATCTCCTTAAATAATAATAATAATAATAATAATAATAATAATAATAATAATAATAATAATAATAATAATAATAATAATAATTTACTATAGTGAGCGTTTGAAGTTAGTTACAATAGCACTGAAAAAAAGTGACTTAATGACCATTTTTCACCCATTGCAGCATTCCCCCAGATTATTTATTTATTTTATTTTATTTTATTTTATTTTATTTTATTTTATTTTATTATTTTATTATTTTATTTTATTTTATTTTATTTTATTTTATTTTATTTTATTTTATTTTATTTTATTTTATTTTATTTTATTTTATTTTATTTTATTATTAGATTTATATACCGCCCTTCTCCCGAGGGACTCAGGGCGGTGTACAGGGCAATTAAAATATGACATACAAAAGTTAAAAATAGATTAAATTAGATTATGTGATCGAAGTTCAGATGCTTAGCAACTGACTCATATTTATGACGGTCGCAGTGTCCTGGGATAACGTGATCCCCCTTTGCCCCCTTGTGAAGAGCAATCTGAGGACCCAGATTGTTGGGGGCAATAAGCTGACTTTGTAATAAGGCCCTAAAGCCCTAATAAAGCAGGCATATACATAGAATGAAGGCTACTGCTAAGCTTGTAAGCCGCCCTGAGTCTTCGGAGAAGGGCGGGATATAAATGGAATTAAAATAAAAAAGCCAAAGGGGAAGCCAGATTAACTTAACAATCTTGTGACTAACTTAACAAGTGTGAAAATTTGCTTAACGACGGTGGCCAGGAAGGTCATAAAATGGGGCAAACTTAACCAATGTCTCACTGAGCGACAAAAACTTCGGGCTCAATTGTGGTCGTAAGTCAAGGAATGCTACCTGTATAACCTAGAAATTCTTAGAGTTTTTTTTTTAAATCATCCCACGATCCAAATGAATTTTCCTTTCCCTGTGGCAAGATTATTCTTTAAAAAAAAAAATTAAAAATGCCTGGTATGGCTTCAGGAATTGAAGGAAAAGAAAGAAAGAAGAGCAGAATTTTTTGCAATAAAGCTTCCGTTAAGGTAGAAGAGAGGGAGAAACAAAAAAAAATCAGGTTTAAAAAGCTGGTTTTTGAGGGGTCTTTACGCATTGTGGACCCAGGGAAGTCATTTTTTAAAGGCAATTAGTGAGGTGGTTTTTTTGTGTTTGTGTGTTTGTGTGTTTGTCTGTGTGTCTGTGTTTCTGTGTATTACTTCTCTTTTCCCCAATCTCATCCAGTCTGGCGTTCCGATACTTTTTGGGCTGTCCGTAGAGAAAACATCGAGGGGGCTGCAGTGATAAGAAAATGAGAGAATATGAGAGAAGGCTGTCAGGCCTGTGGTGGGATAAATAGAAGACAGATGGCAAATGTGATCGCCAGTGACAAGTTGCAAGGAACCTAGTTTGCAGGTGCTGTTTCAGTCATCCATCACACTTTCACCTAATAGAGGGAGATGTCATTCCGATGTACTTAAATCCCTCACTGAGTGCTTTAAAAAAACAAAAAAGGCAAAGGAACATCTGGGATACAACACAAAGAGAAAACAGGTTGAGTTGGCAAGCCGCTAACTAGAAAAACAAGATGGAGTGGAATGGAATGGAATGGAATGGAATGGAATAGAATAGAATAGAATAGAATAGAATAGAATAGAATAGAATAGAATAGAATAGAATAGAATAGAATAGAATAGAATAGAATAGAATTAGAATAGAATATGGAATGGGAATGGGAATGGGAATGGGAATAGAATAGAATGGAATGGAATGGAATAGAATAGAATAAGAAATGGGAATGGGAACGGAACAACAGAACAGAACAGAACAGAACAGAATAGAATAAGAAATGGGAATGAGAACAGAACAATAGAATAGAATAGAATAGAATAGAATAGAATGGAATGGAATGGAATGGAATGGAATGGAATGGAATGGAATGGAATGGAATGGAATGGAATAGAATAACGGATAGAATAGAATAGAATAGAATAGAATAGAATAGAATAGAATAGAATAGAATAGAATAGAATAGAATAGAATAGAATAGAATGGAATGGAATGGAATGGAATAGAATAACGGATAGAATAGAATAGAATAGAATAGAATAGAATAGAATAGAATAGAATAGAATAGAATAGAATAGAATATGTAATAGAGTAGAGTAGAGTAGAGTAGAGTAGAGTAGAGTAGAGTAGAGTAGAGTAGAATAGAATAGAAATAAGATTAGGAAAGAATAAGAATAGAATAGAGTAGAGTAGAGCAGAGTAGAACAGAACAGAACAGAACAGAATATAGGAATGAAGAATAGAATAGAATAGAATAGAATAGAATAGAATAGAATAGAATAGAATAGAATAGAATAGAATAGAATAGAATGGAATGGAATGGAATGGAATGGAATGGAATGGAATGGAATGGAATGGAATAGAATAATAGAACAGAACAGAACAGAACAGAATAACAGAAAGAATAGAATAGAACAGAATAATAGAACAGAACAGAACAGAACAGAATAGAATAGATTAACAGAGTTGGAAGGGACCTTGGAGGTCTTCCAGTCCAACCCTCTTCTCAGGCAAGAAGACCTGTCCTATACCATTTCAGACAAATGGTTATCCAATCTCTTCTCCAGTGTTGGAGCATTCACCACTTCTGGAGGCAAGTCGTTCCACCAGTTAATTGTTCTCCCTGTCAGGAAATTTCTCCTTAGTTCTAGGTTGCTTCTCTCTTTGATCAGTTTCCACTTGTTCTTTCTTGTCCTGCTTTCAGGTGCTTTGGAAAATAGCTTGACCCCCTCTTCTTTGTGGCAACCCTTGAATCGAGCAAGATCCTCCTGAAAAACTGGGGAACTGGGTTTCTCTCCCCAGTTTCCACCTCAAGAAATAAAGAATTGACTGAGAAGTGATAGGAATAATCGATTGTGTGTTTTCTCGGTTGTTTTTGCAAGCGAGGTCCAAAAACTGATATAGGATTTGCTTGAACAGGAGGGTTGGACTAGAAGATCTCCAAGGTTCCTTCCAATTCTGTTATTCTGAGTTGTATGTCTGTAAAGATTCCCAACCATCCAAGTCATGGTTGTCCCAAAGGCGTTTTTCCGAAGGGCAACTGGACTTTTGTTTTCCCCTTTTTCATTTCTCATCCAAAAAGCTTCTTCCATTCATTCTTCTCCTCCTATCTTAACTGGATGCTCCCAACTTGACTTCCCCTTTCTTGAGGTCCTTTGAGGAGAACCTCTTGTTGGAAAAGGACAAGGGTCAACAAGGACAAGGACCTTAACTGAATCTTTACCAGATGTTATACCTCTTAATAAGAGAAGAAGGGGACGAGAGAGAATGAGGTGGTTGGATGGAGTCACCGAAGCAGTAGGCGTGAGCTTAAATGGACTCCAGAAGATGGTAGAGGACAGGAAGGCCTGGAGGAACGTTGTCCATGGGGTCGCAATGGGTCGGACACGACTTCGCAACTAACAACAACAACAACACCTCTTGATCCACCTCTGCTTCTGATTTGGATGCCTAGTTACATGAGGATGGATGCTTCTGATGAAGTTCTGGTTTTATTAGGTTTCCTAATTGATTGTCATTTTGCCTTGTGTGTTAATGGTTGGCTACTGTAAGACTTTGGGGCAAGGGTAGGGCCTAAGAAGATGATCAGCAAATTCGTATCTGTTCTTTAATAAAATTATACTTAGCAAAATATAGTTGGCAAATCAGGAATCTCCTACCCATTCAGTGAGGATTTGCTGAGTAAGCATCTTCCCGTTGAAATAAGCTTTCCTCTCTGATCCTCTCTCATCAAACTGATGAGTAAGTTGGGAGAACTTGTAGGAGAAACAAAGGAAAGAAGGAAGGCGTCTACAACTTAAGGTGTGCCCCTGTACAAGGAGTCCCTGATTTAGGACCTCAGGGCCGGAATTTTCATTGTTAAGTCAATTGCAGTTGTAAGTTGAGCTGGATCTAATTTACGACAATGTGTATAGTAGTCTTTAAGACAGGTTCATTCAGCAAACCACATGGTGTTTAAGCGAATCCATGGGGTATTTTTTGGGCCAGAAATCAATCAAAAAGGTAGCAAATCAGGACCAGGCAACTCCAGGGCACTTCAATCGGAAAGGCAAATGGGTTGCCAAGCGATCACGTGACGCACGGGTGGTGCGACGGTCATAAGCGTGAGCATAGGTTGTGAGTCCATTTTTCCAAGGCTGTCATAACTTTGAAGCACCGTTAAACGGTCGTATGTTGAGGACTACTTGTCCCACAGGATCTGAACTGTCTTGAAGTGGGGCAATGAATGCACTGAAGCAAACGCACTGACAGAACAATTAACCAGTGGAACAACCTGCCTCCAGAAGCTGTGAATGCTCCAACACTGGAAGTTTTTAAGAAGAGACTGGACAGCCATTTGTCTGAAATGGTATAGGGTTTCCTGCCTGAGCAGGGGGTTGGACTAGATGACCTCCAAGGTTCCATTCCACCACCACCACCATCATCATCATCATCATCATCATCATCATCATCATCATTATTATTATTATTATTATTATTATTATTATTATTATTATTATTATTATTATTAAGAACCTGCCTCCAGAAGCTGTGAATGCTCCAACACTGGATGTCTTTAAGAAGAGACTGGACAGCCATTTGTCTGAAATGGTATAGGGTTTCCTGCCCGAGCAGGGGGTTGGACTAGATGACTTCCAAGGTCCCTTCCAACTTTATTATTATTATTATAAATGGGGAGACTCGTCCATCATGGTTTAAAAACAATCATTTCGATCCTTTGAGGCCAAATAAATAAATTTGGTGGCTTTCCCCCCCCCCCTCCGGCTCGGTGTCGAAGTGAGACTCTTTTCTCCTCGGCTGGAGAGTTTATTAAGCTACTTTTAAGGAGAGGCCGGAAAGAGTGGCTTAATATTTACAAATGGATACCCCCACGCTTTGATTAACCTCTCCCATCTGCCTCCGCCTTTGTAATCGCAGTTAAACGAGAGCAATTTGGTTCCCGGAATGGAATTAAGTGAGAGGTGAAGAAGGGGGTGGGGGTGGGGGGTGGGAAGAAAATTTCCCCACCATAAATTTAGGACTCTGAATTAAAGATCTCTTCCGTGCATGCTAATGAGTTCCTCACTTCTGCAGTGGAGCACTTAGGACGCCGAGCTCCAGATCGCATGGAAGAAGAGAAGCCGTGTGAAGAAGCCAGGAATGGGTCAAAACTACTTAGCCTGGGATTAAATTTGGGGCCCTTCAAATGTGAAAATCTATCCACCCATCCATCCACCACTCACCCATCCATCTATCCAGGCATCTCTCTCTATCCATCCGTCTGTCTATTTATCCATCCACCTCTATCTCTAATCTCCATCCTTCTCTCTCTTTATCTATCCAATAGCTTTCTCTCTCTTTATTCATCCTTCAGTCTCAATCTCTCTCCCTCATCTCTCTCCATCCATCCCCCTCTCTCTCTATCATCCATCTGTCTGTCTCTCTATTGATCTATCAAGCATCTCCATCCATCTCTCTCTCTCTTTATCCATTGTCTTTTTCTCACTTTATTCACCCTCCAATCTCAATCTCTCTCTTTCCCTCATCTCCATCTCTCTCTCTCTCCATCTCCCTCCCTCTCTCATATCTATAATCTCTCTATCATTTCTGTCATCTCTATCATCTCTCTATCTCTCCATCTCCATCTTCATCTCTCTCTCCATCTCCCTCCCTCTCTCTCATCTCTATCGTTTCTGTCATCTCTATCATCTCATCTCTATCTATCTCCATCATCTCTATCTCTATCACCTCTCATCTCTCTATCATTTCTGTCATCTCTATCATCTCTCATCTCTCTCTCTATCATCTCTCATCTATCTCAATCTCTGTATATCTATCATTTATCATCTCTCTATATCAGGCATGTCAAACTCGCAACGTCATGTGACGTCGTGCGACGTATTGGAACTTTTTCCCATTGCTGAAAATGGGATGGCCGCGGTTTCTCCGTGACGCTCCGGCCCGCGGGTCGGCAGTTTGACACCCCTGCTCTATATCATCTCTATCATCTCTCTATTTATATCATCTCTATCATTCTCTCCATCTCTCTCTTTGTCTCTCTCTCTCTTTATCTCTCTATCATTTCTGTCATCTCTCTCATCTCTCTCTTTCTCTTCTTCTCTGTAATTTAATTTTAGGCAAAGTTCTCTAATTGCAAAAGTTCCACTACAACTCATAAATTGGTGGGAGGTGAACCGTTAATCCAAGGTTGTGAATTGCAGCTGTGGTTGTGCGATCAGCAGCTCTGAAGTCACTCGAGTGAGCCTTGAGTTTGGCCGGAGAATTGAACATGGTTCGACTTTATTTATTATTCATCCACGTTTGGCTTTTAAGGCAGATTTCTCTCTCTCCCCCCACCCCGTTTCTGAATTAGAGGGTTCCAGCTGCATTGCCTGGTTTAACTTTGCTGGAAGCCCATCTGGAGGGGGGAAAAAACCATAATTCAGTTTATTTGATCTCTAACTTCCTTATATCTTTGAAGTCAGCAAGATTGCAGCTTTTCTGGCCTGATGGTTTTATTTGTATTTTTTTTTAAAATTGTTATTTACCTAATGAGGTAACCACTTTTTAAGCCAGGGGTCTTCAAACTTGGCCCTTTGATGACTTGTGGACTTCAACTACCAGAATTCCTCAGCCAGGCATGAGGAAGTGGCTGAGGAATTCTGGGAGTTGAAATCCACAAGCCATAAAAGGGCCAAGTCTGAAGAACCCTGTTTTAAACTGATGATTAAAACCAATAGAAATAATTATAGTGGGGAAAGAAACAATTCTTACTAGTTTAATGCAAAAGTTCTGGCTGATAGGGAAGACTGCTTTCCTGGAAGTGGTAAAAAACAAGTCAAGATGGAGATTTTATTTATTTATTTATTTGATTTATATACCGCCCTTCTCCCTAAGGACTCAGGGCGGTGAACAGTGAACATAAATAACAGAATGCACAAATAGTTATCTTAAAACAATAATTAAAACAGAACCCGTCGGACCAGACCGGATTGCTTAAACAGATATGTTTTTAGGTCGCGTCGGAAGGAGCGAAGGTCGGGAGCCATCCGGAGCTCAACCGGTAAACGGTTCCACAGGTCAGGCGCACCCACAGAGAACGCCCTCCCTCTGGGAGCCACCAGACGGCATTCTCCGAATGGCGGCACCCTGAGGAGGCCCTCTCTGTGGGAGCGCACTGGACGGAGGGACGTTGACGCTGGCAGCAGGTGATTCCTAAGGTACTCCGGACCCATGCCATGTAGGGCTTTGAAAACCATTACCAGCACCTTGAATCTTATCCGGAGGACAACTGGGAGCCAATGCAGTTCACGGAGTAGGGGTGTAACATGGGAGTATCGGGAGACTCCCAACACAACTCTCGCGGCTGCATTCTGTACCAGTTGGAGCCTCTGGGTGGTCCTCAAGGGCAGCCCCATGTAAAGAGCATTGCAGTAGTCTAAACGAGAGGTCACGAGTGCATGAGTGACCGTACGTAGGGCATCTCGGTCTAGATAGGGCCATAATTGGCGAACCAGGCGAACCTGGGCAAAGGCTCCCCTAGTCACAGCTGTTATGTGGTCTTCCAAGGAAAGCTGTGAATCTAGGAGGACTCCCAAGTTGCGGGCCCTATCTGTGGGGGGTAATAACTTACCCCCTATAGAAAGAGATGGAATGTTCTGAATATCTCGAGATGCCGGTATGTACAGCCACTCAGTCTTGTCGGGGTTGAGTTGAAGCCTGTTCTTCCCCATCCAGACCCGAACTGCTTCTAGGCAACGGGACATCACATCAAGGGCATCACTGAGGTGGTTTGGGGTCGAAATAAAGAGCTGGGTATCATCAGCGTATTGGTGATACCCGACTCCAAAACCACGAATGATCTCACCCAGTGGCTTCATGTAGATGTTGAACAGGAGAATCCTCTGGAAGAGGAAAATATCTTTTAAAAAGCCAGTCTTCAACTCGGAGATTCAGGATCAAAGTTGGTTAAAGCTTTAAAGCTTAAAACCAATCCTTGGATTTGTGCTTGGGAAACGGTGAGGGCAAACACTGATTGTATTTGCAAGACTTTCTTCAAGGGTAGCCCCACATAGAGCTAATTGCAGTAGCCTTTTTTTTTTAAACCACCAAGCATAATTACAGGTTGATGACCTCAGACATGACCTCAGACATGACCTCAGACATGCTAAGTTAGGCTTTTCTGGGTGTCACTTGGTCTGCAGTGACGAAATTTTGCAGCAGCGTGGATCCAGGAAGTTTGCAGGCCCTTGTGATGGAACATTGAATGTGCCTAGCTGGTCCTATTCTTTGCTTGCCAAAATATAAATACCCAAAAAAGGTTATATGATGGGAGTCACCCAAGGAAAAGGGGGGGGCAAATCATGCAAAAGGTGAGCCCAGACATTAAAAGATGACTTATGAACAGTGGAATACTAAATGAGAAGATCCACGGAACTTAGAAGAATAGAGTTGGAATGGACCTCGTAGGTCTTCTAGTGTCCAACCCACTGCTTGAGCAGAAGACCCTATACCATTTCATACAATCTCTTCTTGAAAGCCTCCAGTGATGGAGCACCCACAACGTCTGAAGGCAAGCTATTCCACTGGTTGATTGCACTCACCGTTAAGAAATTCCTTCTTAGCTCTAGGGTCACGGTTCCGACAGATGAAACTCTTCAAAGAACTTTGAGGCATTGTTTACCTTAAAGAATCTTTATTTGAGTAGCATAGCATTGGCACTAACATAGTTGAAGCCAAAAACTGAGTTCCCCTCCCCTGAACACATAGTATCAAAGCACAATTCCCTCCTCCAGTTAACAGTCATAAATCACATTCCCCAATTTGTTTAAAGCTCGGGCTTCCCCTCCAGCTCTCCAGCCCGCCAATTCTTATCATCTCTTATTTCAATAACCTTGGTTCTCACACTAGGTCCAGTGTTGTTATGTCTAGCTAGACTCTCGTGCACATTCCCCCCCCCCGCCTCCCAGCATCATCTAACTCAAAAAGCAAAAAGGAGAAAATGGCTGCGTCTCCATCTGTTGTCAATGCAGAAACATCCAAAGTTAGCAGCGTTGACATCTAGGTTGCTTCTCTCCTTGATTAATTTCCACCAATTGCTTCTTGTTTTGCCTTTCGTTGCCCTGTAAAATAGTTTGATCCACTGCAGATAAGATTCATTGGAAGAAGCTTGCTGCCCTATGGACTTTGCGCGAAAGGAACCACTGATGATAATGACGAACATCCTAAGTGCAGAGGGGAAACCACTCTCCAGCTTAGGAGAGCGATGTTTCCTCCAGTCATTGTAGGGACCAGCCAGGGAAGATGAGGAGTAAAAAAAATCATGCTTCCTTCTGCAAGTAAGGTAGCTCTTCAGAAAATGTACTTTTCTCCACTCTTCTGACTTCCCCCAAACCTTCTAAATCCACAGCCAATGAATGAATGTCTCACTGATGGGCACAAATAAATACAAGCAAGGCTAAATCCATGCAGTTTGCTCTTGAGGAGCAGTTATTGATCGGCGCCATGCAGTAACAACATCAGAATAACAGACTAACAGAGTTGGAAGGGACCTTGGAGGTCTTCTAGTCCAACCCCCTTGCACAAGCAGGAAACCCTGTAACATTTCAGACTAGTGGTTGTCCAATCTCTTCCTAAAAACTCCAGCGTTGGAGCACCCACAACTTCTGGAGGCAAGTTGTTAAACTGATCGATTGTTCTCACAGTCAGGAAATTTCTCCTTAATTCTAGGTTGCTTCTCTCCTTGCTTAGTTTTTACCCGTTGCTTCTTGTCCTGTCCTCGGGTGCTTTGGAGAATAGCTTGACCCCCTCTTCTGTGTGGAAACCCCTCAAATATTGGAACCCTGATGTCGTGTCACCCCTAGTCTTTCTTTCCATTAAACTAGACAAACCCAATTCCTGCCACCGTTCTTCACATGGTTTAGCCTCCAGTCCCTTAATCATCTTTGTTGCTCTTCTCTGCATTCATTCTAGAGTCTCGACATCTTTTGTAGCTCGTGGCAAGCAAAACTGGATACAAATATTCCAAGTGTGGTCTTAACCAAGGCATCATAAACTGGTAGGAACACTTGATGTGAATGCGTTGTTGTTGTTTTTCCCCTCAAAGCAGAAAAGAAACAATGCGATTTTTGCCCTGCCATTTGCATGTTTTAGTCAAAGCAATATAAATCTGTGGGATTTTCATGCCAGTATTGATAGTTACATTTTGAAAGCATTTCGAAAGAAAGCTTCTATCCAGAGAGTGGAATCAATCAATTCTTTATAGCTTTCCTATTCTCCTTGCCCCAAATATTTGTCCAGACTCTGTTACTTGCCAATGAGACTTTCTTGAACGCATTATTCTTCTCAACCAAGGGAGCCCCTTGTAATACTTAAATCTAATTATAATAGGGTTTCTCATAAGCATCTAATCTTCATATTCTGCCAGATGTTCCTACCAGGGTCTGCCTCAAATTTCTCAGTGTGATGATGGACGTCTCTGTAATCAGCAATTATGTTAACTGCAAGGCAGGAACCATACATTACAAGGATTTTGTTTTCTCAGCTTTATTGTTACAGAAGAGCGCTTGTGTGTGCTGTGCAATAGCTTGCAAAGGGTGAGGAAGCGACCCTAAAATATCACTGTGGCAAAAAGCCGAAGGCTTGGTTCTCAGACTATAAAACCCTAGTGAGGACAATTAACCAGTGGAACAGCTTGCCTCCAGAAATCATGGGTGCTCCATCATTGAAGGTTTTTAAGAAGAGACTGGACAGTCACTTGTCTGAGATGGTATAGGTTCTCCTGCTTGAGCAGGGGGGCTGGACTAGAAGACCTCCAAGGTCCCTTCCAGCTCTATTCTATTCTAACAGTGAGGATTATTAACCAGTGGAACAGCTTGCCTCCAGAAATTGTGGGCGCTCCATCACTGGAGGTTTTTAAGAAGAGACTGGACAGTCACTTGTGTGAGATGGTATAGGTAGAAGCCTATAATTCTCCCTCCTCCCTCTTGGTCAAGTCTACATTGCCCAATTAAGTGAAAAAATATTGTTATGAGAAAGTGTCTCTGGGTCTGACCAGACACCTGGTGCTGTGTCCTTGAATCTCGCGGTCTGTCTTCTTGATCTTTGAAGTCTGCAGTCCTTTCCTTTTCCCACCCCCCAAGTTCGTTGGCAAGCTGAGAAGCAATAATTGCCGCCCCAGCAAAACCGTGCTTCAAAACTCGACACACACTATTTTCAGGACCTTGGACAGCTCCAATGAGTTAGTTGCTTGATTGTTAGTTACCCCTGTGGACCCAGCTACTCATAATCTCCGCCCTCTTCCTAAAGGGTGTCTTTGACAGAGATGGTCCTCCAACAAGATATGTAGGAGATGACCAGGCTGAGCCCGAGGGAGGAGTCAAACACATCATGAGTCACGAGTCTCTTCGTGGCTGCAAGAGATCTGAGAACAGCCCAAGTTGAATTCCGTTGACTCTTATCTACTGACAATTTGCTTTGACCATTGGTACTTCAGATTCTTGTAGAGCGTGTTAGCATGCAATAAACTTGTATTCCTTTGAACTACCTTGATTCCTGATTTCCAGGGCTTGACAAGATGTTTGTCAGAAGTGCTAGACTTCAGGTTAGAATGCAGTTCTTTTAGGACCCTGAGTTCCATCAAGGAAGCAGTGGAACTAAGGAAGGAGAGTCAGCTTCACTTCGGTCTTTGAAACGATGGATCAAATTGCTCCTTGAGTGCTCTCCGTAGTTTTTTTTTGTGAGGATGAAGATAGCATACAATGACAGTTTATGCTTCGGGCTGTAAATTCAGGTGGTTCTAAATAAACCTCCTGCAAGCACAAGCTTGGCTCAGCTAAATACCGGTTTTCAGGAGAAGGCAAGATAAGCTGGATTCAATAACATTTGGCACCAGATTGTGGTTTTCATCTTGGCTGCTCAATGGGGAGCAGCCCTATGTGGGTAAATAAGCCTCTTCTTTCTGATTGGGGGAGAAAATTATGGAGTTGATTAGAGGCTTTCCTCAAAACTCCTCTTTCTACAATTTAAGATGCTTGAAAGCAAGGACTAGAGATCATAACTTAGGAGGCATTTTTCTACAAAGATCAATAAGAGTTTTTTAGGCATTCACAACAAAGCTGTTTGTAGCACCATTAGTGGGACAGAATTCTCTGCTGGGAGAGTAGAGGGAAAGATATAAATTCCATCATCTAAAGGCTGCATTAAACACACATGCTTTGATCCATGTAATTACAGCTTTAAAGATGCGGGTTAGATAACAACACCAAAGTACAAATGTATTTTTTGCTTGCTCGCTCACCCAAGCTGCAAACCAGGATTGCCAATCACAGTGGCTGGATCTACACATTACTCTTAGCTGAAAGCAAGCCAACTATTATATGCACAAACATAGCTTGGTGCACGGAGAGAATAATAGAATAACAGAGTCAGAAGGGACCTTGAGATCTTCTAGTCCAACCCCCTGCTCAAGCAGAAGATCCTAAAGCATTCCAGACAAATGGCTGTCCATTTCTTCTTGAAACCTCCAGTGAAGGAGCACTCAAAACTTCTGGAGGCAGGTCATTCCACTGATTAATTGTTCTCACTGTCAGGAAATTTCTCCTTACTTCTAGGTTGCTTCTCTCTTTGATTAGTTTCCATCTGTTACTTCTTGTTTCAGGTGCTTTGAAGAAAAGGTCAACCCCCTCTTCTTTGTGGTAGCCCCTCAAATTGGAGTCCTAGTGGATATCCCTTGACTATGAGCTGGCAGTGTGCAGCAGCAACCGAAAAAGCTAATACAATCCTGGGTTGTATAAACAGAGTCATAGAATCAAAATCACACAAAGTATTAGTACCACTTTATGAAACCCTAGTAAGACCACACCTGGAATACTGCAGCCAATTTTGGTCACCATACTACAAAAAAGAGATTGAGATCTTGGAAAAAGATCAGAGAAGAGCAACTAAGATGATCAAAGGCCTGGAGACTAAAACATATGAGGAATGGCTGCAGGACCTGGGTCTGGTTAGTCTAAAGAAGAGGTGCCCAACCTTTTGGGCATCAGGGACCAGTTCCACGGAGAAAGGTTTTTCCATCGACCGGAGAGAAAAGAAGAAATAGGGGAGACATGATAGCAGTATTCCAGTATTTGACGAGCTGCCACCAAGAAGAGAGGGGTCAGGTTATTCACCAAAGCACCAGAGGGCAGGACGAGAAACAATGGTTGGAAACTGACCAAAGAGAAGAAAGAATTAAGGAGAAAGTTCCTGACAGTGAGGACAATTAACCAGTGGAACAGCTTTGCCTCCAGAAATTGTGGGCGCTCCATCACTGGAGGTTTTTAAGAAGAGGTTGGACAGTCACTTGTCTGAAATGGTATAGGTTCTCCTGCTTGAGCGCGGGGGGAGGGGGAGGAGGGGGGGGCTGGACTAGAAGACCTCCAAGGTTCAAATATTAGA
>NC_139527.1:8392673-8415173 GCF_947247035.1 Vipera ursinii
AAAACTTCCAGTGTTGGAGCATTCATCGCTTCTGGAGGCAGGTGGTTCCACTGGTTAATTGTTCTAACTGTCAGGATGTTTGTTTGTTTATTGATTAAAGAAACCTTTAAAAATGCTGATTACATTTGCGACATGTACAAAGGGCTATCCTGACCTTACCCAGAGACGGTCTGATTTAGAAACGGGTCCACCTGACTTCATTTGAGGCCACCATGGTGGATATCCTCTCTCTTGTGATTTTTGCCACGAAGATGTTCTTCAAAACAGCAACGGAGAACGTGGCAAAGGGAAAGCACTGAGCTCTGCTGATTTGTTCGGTTCCCCCCCCCCCCGGTTTAGTTGCTCCCCATTTGGCCTGGAGAGAACCGAAATTTCGCGGATTTAACTATCCATTTTTCGCAGAGGAAGTTCTGCTTTTGAGTTCCTTGTTGAATTGGCTTTGACCGCTCTGAGCTTAAGGAAGGGTGCGGCTATGAAGCCATTTCCTACATTCTGGACTGCAGTGTTTGCATTATTCAGCTAGATGTAAGACCTTTTTTTTTTCTTTCAAACTGGGTGTCCTTGATTCAATCTATGAATGTAAGGTGGTGAATATAAAGGAAGAGAGGATCCCTGTTTGTTTGGGTGAAAAGGAATGTGTGTGTGTGTGTGTGTGTATTAGAAGTAGCATGAATAGAGGCTCCAATTTACATTTTCTTTTTTTTTTTTAAAAATCCCACACTTGTCCACAGGTCCCCTATGTTTGAAAACACCATTCAGAAAGGCAATTTCCTTCGGTGCCTCCCTGAATGTATTCACAGGGTGAGCTGAAATAAAACGCCGGGGTCATAGGCTTCTTATTCTTTCCCACTGCAAGCTTTCAGGCTAATAATAATGTAATAACAGTCTTGCCCAGCCTTTTGTGAACTGGACCTGAAGGAGGGGGGGAGATCTGTTTGATGGCTGCCATTAAAAGCATTGTCCTCTTCCGATAAGCTTCAATGCTTTGCTGAACTCGGCTCCATTGTGATCTCCAAGGAAGCGTTTGTGCTCTGCCGAGTGGGTGCTAAATTCTTCTATCATAGCCAGGTGTCCGTGACAGGCAAGGGGGGTTAGGGCTAGTGAGTACCCTGCCACGTTTGCTAAATAAGTATTTGTGCACCCAGATGTTGGTGGTACACCAAGGAGAAATTGCCTTGCAGTTGGAGTAGAATACGGCCCAATCTCTTTGAAGTGTTGAGAAAAGATGGAGACGTTATATAGTTCCTTTCGGGTTTTTTTTTAAACAAACAACAAAACCAGATGCATTGATTGTCTTGAAGCACTTTCCACACTTTTGAGAGTTAGGCAAGCTATTTGGAGCTCAACAAGATAATGCATCCAAAGTGCACTTAAAAGAAAAATGGGCAGGTTCCAAGATGCACTTACTTGTTGCGTTTGTGGTTTGCGGTGCAGGGGGAAAGAAAACTGGCCTGAGAAGAGGAGCAGTGGAGGCCATGTACGAAATTTCAGAGTTAGTCCAGCGGGTGTGATAAGACCTGGGTGATGTTCTCCAGGCTCTGAAGCTAAGCAGGGTCAGAGCTGGTTTGTCCTTGGATGGGGGAATTCAGAAGATGAGATGAGACTAAGAAGCTGAGTAAAGATCATGCAGAACATCTCAGAATTAGACCTCATGGGGTCCACATGTTGGAAACAGTCCATCGGATGACCGTCTTAGCAAGAGAAAAACATTTTTCATTGCCCTTCCAACTTGGCCCAGCTGGTGGGATATCCCTCTTTTTTAGTTTCTCCTGGGTATTTCAATTCTATTACCGATCTCCGATTCTCATCAGGGTTCAATAGGCTCCCCAGCTGTCAGGATGATGCTCTGGGGTGGAAAATACAAGAAGGGTTTGTCGGAGGCTAAGACAACCCCAGAGAACTTTTGCTATCAGCGAGAAGCAGAATGCGTAAGTGGAACATCTCTCTCTTTGCATCCTTGGGTGAACAAGTCAACTGATGCATGTGTTCAGGTCTTTAAAATATTGATAGTTAATACTGCTGAAGCAGCCGGCTCTTGAGAGTCACAGCACTCTGAAATCTGCTAAATGTGCTTCTGTCCTACAATGGTCCTGTTATTATATTCACACACCCAGCACAGCCTGCCCTGACTTAAACACTCTCCAGATGTGTGGACATCCAGAATGGGTGATGCTGGTTGAGGACGTTTGGGTGTTCTGCAACCATCTAGGAGGTTTTCCAAGCTGGGAAAGTCTGCCTTGGCATTTCTTTGGAAGATCTTTTAGACTTTTTTTTTGGGGGGGGGGAATTAGGATAGGATAGGATAGAGTTGGAAGGGACCTTGGAGGTCTTATAGTCCAGCCTCCTGGACAGGTGACTGTCCAGTCTCTTCTTAAAAATCTCCAGTGATGGAGCACCCACGATTTCTGGGGGCAAGTTATTCCACTAGTTAATTGTCCTAACTGTGAGGAAGTTTCTCCTTAAGGTTGTTTATCATTTTGACCATTTTCCAACCCTTGTTTCTCGTCCTTCCCTCTGGTGCTTTGGAGAATAACATGACCCCCTCTTCTTTGTCGCATCCCCTCAGATACTGGATCGCTGCTATCATGTCTCCCCTATTTCTTCTTTTCTTTAAACTAGCCAGACCCAAGTCCCGCGGCCGTTCTTTGTATGTTTCAGCCTCCAGGCCTTTGATCATCTTTGTTGCTCTTCTCTGAGTTTTTTCCCCCCAAACTCTCAAGATCTTCGTTGTGATATGGTCACCAACCATTGTCTTTAATGCATGAAATGCTTTCTAACTGTGCTTAGAAGAACACAAGGAGAATTTTCTTGATTAACACGCTACTCAAATAGCTGCAGATCCTGGATCTCAGCCCCAAATGAAATAAAGTTTTGGGTTATGCTCTCCAGCTGCCTGGCTCTGCTGGTTTTTGTTTTGCTTTGTTTCATTTTTTATAACCTGCTGGGATGAGAGCAAACTTGGGACCAAGCAACTTCTTTTACATTGACTGAATATACACGCTGATCAAAGTGTCTTCCTTGGAATGTGGAGGAGACGCGAGAAAGAGCTGATTGCCTTAATATTTTTTTTTTCTCTGGGAATTTCTCTTGGGAGCAAATTATTTACTAATCTGCCTCCGTAGCTGCCAAATGCTTCTGACTTGGGAAAACACAACTTGCAGAAATTTCCAGTATTTCCGAAACTCCTGGCTCTCCTTATCTGTGTGAGCCAGCTTCCCTGATGCTCACGTCCCTTTCTCTTGTATTAAAGAAGCTCGTTTTTTGAAGAGGTTTTTTTCTATTTTCCCCAATGTGTTCTTCTGAATGTCTTATGCCCTTGATTAACATCCAGAATTCTTCCAAGGTTTTCTGGAAGTTTACTGTCCTTGATCATCATCCAGCATTCTTCCAAGGTTTTCTGGATGCTTAATATCTTGATTAACATCCAGAAGTCTTCCAAAGTTAAGGTAAAGGTAAAGGTTCCCCCACACATACGTGCTAGTCGTTTCTGACTCTAGGGGCCGGTGCTCATCTCCGTTTCAAAGCCGAAGAGCCAGTGCTTGTCCGAGGACGTCTCCGTGGTCATGTGGCCGGCATGACTAGATGCCAAAGGCGCACGGAACGCTGTTACCTTCCCACCGGAGTGGTCCCTATTTTTCCACTTGCATTTTTACGTGCTTTCGAACTGCTAGGTTGGCAGAAGCTGGGACGAGTAACAGGTGCTGATTCTGCTATGTGGCACTCGGGATTCAACCCGCCAAACTGCCGACCCTCTGATTGACAAGCTCAGCATCCTAACCCACTGAGCCACCACGTCCCTTTCCAAAGTTAAAGCTGTGTACAAAAGTAGAGTTAATATTGAAGTGTCAGGCTGCTGAAATGCAGCTGGGAGGTTTGGCAGTTTTGGATGGATGGTTTCAATCAAGCAGGCGTTCAACTTTCAAATCAAAGATAGGGAGGAAATTTAAGCAGGCCATGTGCATTTATGATAGATGTCTATCTTCTTTCCCCCTACTTTTCAAAAAGATGACGTTTATTTTTTTCTCTTAGGTGAATTCTGCCTCCATCACTGATCCAGGGAAATCTCCTTCTGTGAGGGGAAAAAAAAATAGCAAAAGCAGAGATCAGGAGAAAGGAGAGGGGGGAGGAAAAAACCAGACCATAATTTCTGCAATTACATTCCTACAATCCTAACAAATACTTTAATATTGGCTGTCCAGAATGATGCATCCGATAGAAAGTATATTAGATTTATTCCTGCCAAAGGAGAGTGAATCTATCTCTCCTAGGTTTTAGGTGGTTGGCTGACTCTCCTTTCATAGTCTACCGGTCTTCCTCCCTTCGATCCAATACTAGCAAACACCTCCTCGAAGGATTTATCTCCTATTTATCTCCCCACTCTAAATGCCTCCATGTGTGGCTTGTTGCAGTCTGCTTCTCATCTGTGTTGCATCTCAGCAAATAAACGCAGACACACAAACCCTACTCACAGTAGGAATCTTTTCTCTGCTGGAGATCTCCGATTGTTCTGTCTAGTCACTGAGAGGTAGGAGCTCAATTAATAATAAGCCAGGCTAAAATTGCAAGCAGCCAACACCTGGCTCTAAAGCTGGGCTGGAGGGAGGGAAAATAGAAGCATGCTTTAGCTCCAGAAAGGGACGTGGTGGCTCAGTGGGTTAGGACGCTGAGCTTGTCGATCAGAAGGTCGGCAGTTTGGCGGGTCGAATCCCGAGTGCCGCGTAACAGAGTGAGCGCCCGTTACTCGTCCCAGCTTCTGCCAACCTAGCAGTTCGAAAGCACGTAAAAATGCAAGTAGAAAAATAGGGACCACTCCGGTGGGAAGGTAACAGCGTTCCGTGTGCCTTTGGCATGCCGGCCACAGGACCACGGAGACGTCCTCGGACAAGCGCTGGCTCTTCGGCTTTGAAACGGAGATGAGCACCGGCCCCTAGAGTCGGAAACGACTAGCACGCATGTGCGGGGGAACCTTTACCTTTACCTTTAGCTCCAGAACAGAGTTGGAAGGGGCCTTGTCTGACCCCCTGCTCAGGCAGGAGATCCTCTACCATTGCAGACCAGTGACTGTCCAGTCTCTTCTTAAAAGCCTCCAGTGTTGGAGCACCCACAACTTCTGGAGGGAAGCCGTTCCACTGGTTAATTGTCCTCACTGTTAGGAAATTTCTCCTTAATTCCAGGTTGCTTCTTTCCTGGATTAGTTCCCATCCGTCGCTTCTCGTCTTGCCTTTTGGTGCTTCAGAAAATAACTCGACACCCTCTTCTTTGTGGCAGCCCTTCAAATATTGAAACACTGCTACCATGTTCCCCCAAATATAGGACCGGGTCTTATATTAATTTTTGCTCCAAAAGACCCATTAGGGCTTATTTTCTGGTTAGGGCTTATATTCGGGGAAATACGGTACTAAATGCGTCCGTCTGGCTGACCATCTTAACTGGGGCTTATTTTGTGGGTGGGGCTTATATTACAAGTATCCTGAAAAATCATGCTAGGGCTTATTTTTCAGTTGGGTCTTATTTTCGGGGAAACACAGTATCATGTCCCCCCCCCCAGTGCTTCTTTTCACTAGACTAGCCCTATCCAATTCCTGCAACTGTTCTTCATGTGTTTTAGTCTACGGGCCCTTATTTTATATACACGCACAAGTCTTCTCTGGATTCTCACCTGTCCTCTTTTGTTAGAACATCTTTCACATCATTAGATCATTAGATGTGGTGGAATGGATAAAAGCACCAGTCTAGAACCCAGAAGACCATGAGTTCTAGTCCTACCTTAAACCCAAAGGCAACTGGGTGACTTTGAACTAGAATCCCTTTCTCTCGGTCTTAAGAAAAAGCTGACAAGACAAGACAGACAACTTCTGAAAAATGTGCTCAAGAAAATTTTAGGGACTTATTCAGGAAGTTGCCAAGAGTCAAGATGGACTCAAAAGATATATCGCTGTATATTCAATTTGAAAATTCAGTGTCAGGGGCCAAGAATCAGGACCATATGTTAAGTTGCAGTTCAGAATACTTGACTGCTCATGCTTATACACAAGAATCTAGTCGACTGAAGTTCAACCCTAAATTGGCACCAGATAAGGGTCAACAGAATTCAGGAGGAGTTGCATTGGACCGTTTGTGGCAACGTAACAACTCTAAGCTGATGACTCATTTAACTCCACCTCCCAGCTCTGCCCCTTCTTCTCCATTCGATGACAATTCCAAAAGTCTATTGACTCAATGGTTCTAACCAAAGGCTGCTTCTCCAGTAATCCTTTCTGGATATATGGTGCCTACGTTCCACTCTATAACCACCACCAGTGAGATCATTTTTGCTTCACTTCCTAGAAAGATATTGCTGAGATCTCTGCTTTGTTCAATGCCGGCATGCAAAGTTCATCTCTGCAAGTTTGCAGTGGGCTGGTGGCCTTTTGCTAATTAAATTTAATTAGAAAGCCTCCTGGGATTTTTTTTTATATATTTTTTAATATTCCTCACTGAGTGAGGATAACACAAGCACACGGCAATTCCTCCCCTCTCCCCTCTCCTCCTGAAATGTTAATTAGATGAAGGACACGTTAGGTTTGGAGGGAGAGAGAACTGTCTTGCAAACCTATAAAATAAACAGATTGATTTAATTTTAATCTGCTTTCATGGTGATGCATATTGATAACAGGTTTCTGTCTCCCAGGACTGGAGAAACCATAGACCGTAATATGAATCTGAGGGTACATTATACAGTTTTAAATAGCTTATATTTTGCTAGGCCACTCTCTTGCAAAATAAGATGGAATCCGCTAGGAGAACGAGGGAGACTGGGTTGTTTTCCATTTTGATTTGCAATGAATAAAGCCGATAAGACTGTCTAAAGAAGAGTTTGGGAATCAAAATCGAGATATAATCCATCCCAGAGCTGAGATCTGTTCATTTCCACCTCCTATTCTATGATAAACATCCTTTTGTGGTAGAAAGCCACAGCTTTTGAACACACCCAGAGCTGAATTTTGTCCTTGAAAGGCTTATGTTGCCTTCTTTAGTTTGATCCTAAAGCTTGACCCTTGAGCCCAGCCCTACTTCACCTAGCCTCATCCTTGGTCTCTAACTACAGCTGGTCCTCTACTTACGACCACAATTTGAGCCCAACATTTCTCTTGCTAAGCGGAACATTTGCTAAGTGAATTTTGCCTCATTTTACGACTTTCATTGTGCAGTTGTTAAGTTAGTAATGTGATTGCTGGTTGAACCCGGCTTCCTCCATTGACTTTGCTCGTCAAGGGGTCGCAAAAGGGGGTCGCGCCATCCCAGGACATGGCAACCGTCATAAATACGAGTCAGTTGCCAAGCATTTGAATGTTGATCATGTGACCATGGGGATGTTGAAATGGTCGTAAGTGTGAAAAACGGTCATAAGTCCCTGTTTCAGTGCTGTTGTAACGTTGAATGGTCACTGAACATGTTATTGGAATTCAGGAACTACCTCTATTCCCAAGCTGGCAAATTCATGATAGTCTCATCTGTGCATGCAACTAAAAATCAGCCACAAAAATGTCCACCTGCATAATTTTTGCCATGGCTTGTGATTATAAATGAAGTCAATGATCTAGTGCACATAAATATTTGTTTAAAAATAAAAGCAAGGATTTTGCTTCCTCTTGGTTAAAAATACATCTGCAGAATTGATGGCTCATCAAACCTAGTTTGGAGTCCTAAGCCAGGATTACTCGATGCATCGCTGGTGTTATCAACTGTTGGCCCAAATTCATGTATTTACTGGCTACTCATGGATCATGCTAAGTTGAGGTTTGTTTAATACAACTTGTTGAAGCATGGTCTGTGGAACAACACAGAAATCCAAATAAGTTATGGATATGGGGTCTCCTGCCTGAGATTGGATCAGAAGACTTTCAAAGTACCTTCCAACTATTCTACTCTACTCTACTCTACTCTACTCTACTCTACTCTACTCTACTCTACTCTACTCTACTCTACTCTATTCTACTCTACTCCACTGGAGATTAAAAGACTAGCTATTACACAGAGTCTGATGATCTACTAATCTCATTGTCTTAAAACATAGAATAATAGAGTTGGAAAAGATATTAAAGGTTTTTCTAGTCCAACCCCCTGCTCAGGCAGGAAACCCCATGCCATTCCAGACAAATGGCTCTCCAATCTCTTCTTTAAAACCTCCAGTGATGGAGCATCCACAACTTCTGGAGGCAGGTTGTTCCACTGGTTAATTGTTCTCACTGTCAGGAAATTTCTCCTTAGTTCTAGGTTGCTTCTCTCCTTGATTAGTTTCCATCCGTTGCTTCTTGTCCTGCCCTCGGGTGCTTTGGAGAATAGATTGACCCCCTCCTCTCTGTGACAGCCCTCAACCTTTGGAAGACTGCCATCATGTCACCCCTAGTTCTTCTCTTCTTTAGAATAGACATACCTAGTTCCCTCAACCGTTCATCATATGATTTAGCCTCCAGAGCCTCAATCATCTTTGTTGCTCTTCTCTGCACTCTTTCTAGGCCAGTGATGGCGAACCTTTTAGAGACCGAGTGCCCAAACTGCAACCCCAAACCCACTTAGGTATCATCGGGTGCCGGGTGGGCATGGCCCACTGGGTAGGCATGGCCCATTGGGTGGGCAGACTGGGTGGAACTAAAAAGTTCAATCAATTCCAACTTTGCGATTTCCCGCGAGAAGTTGAAATTGATTGATTGAACCTGTTGTTTTTTTGCACACGGCGGCGGAGGCCTAAAGCGAAATTTTTTTATAAAACCCAGCTGAAGGCCTAGGATTGGGGCGACGGCGCGCGTGCCCACAGAGACGGCTCTGCGTGCCACAGGTTCGCCACCACAGTTCTAGGCCCTCTGCATCTTTTTTATATTGTGGTGATACAAAAGATGATACAAGAGCTTAGTAAGCCTCTCAATCTTCTCCAGTGCTGGAGTTTGCAGACAAGCAACAAGCAAAAGAGCCCTGGTGACATTGATGCTCTGGATTCATTTAGATTCACTGGGCTCATCTGGAATGTCAAACTGATTTGGCCAAAATGAATTGATGGATTGATAGGGTTCATTAAATCAGTTTGCTTCTTTTGCTTGATGGGCTTTCCCCAAATTAGGTCTGAAGCAGTTTGGCAAAGCGGGATCGGTTTTTTCCTAATACAAATAATTGGATCAAGTTCAGTGGACTTTCTGAATCTGTTCGAATGGTAGAATCGGAGGCCTTGGTTGTGCGCTTTGGCAAGATTTGAAGTGGACAAAAACTTCAGCGCGTTCTTCAGCCTATTTCTCCGTGTCCTCCAGCGGCTTTGATCTTCTCGCCTGCTCCCCCGCCGAAATAATTTTCAAAAGAAAGTCAAGTCAAATCGGTTTTTTTTTAAAAAAAAAAAACCAGAGTCTCTGATGGTTAGAAAAGCAGACAGGTGGACTCAGCTGAGAACACAACTGGCCCTTAGTGATGTTTCTGCACTCTTTTGTCTTTGTCACCCAGCTGTTCCACTTTTCACAACACTTAAGTGACAATTTCACAGCCATTACCAGCCTGCAGTAATGATGGGCCGGCAGCTTGCGTGTAAACTGGTTGTAAACTACGAAATCCTGGGACACAGCCACGGGCAGCTCTTAAAACAGGCCTAGGGAATAAATAGACTAATAAAAGCTTGCTTTTTTTTTAACAGCACAGTCTGAAGCCTTCTTAGCACCCTGGTAAACATGGCATTTAGCGGAACAGGCATTGTTAATACAAAACCATGATTCTTGGCGGTTCAACTTAAGTTTTTCTAGCAGTCCTAGATGTTGGTTTTAGGATGAGTCTCAGTCCTGGAGAGAAGTTTTGCCTACGAGTTTGCTTTTGGGGACCATTCAACTGTTTTCCATGGCGTTTATTTCAAAAAACGATACTCATACAGGTTAGTCCTTGACTTATGACCATTCATTTAGCGACCGTTTGAAATTGCACTGAAAAAAAGGGCCAACTGGCTAGCCATGTTGATTTGGACAGGTGGGGTCCTTGGTGCTCTCTGAGGAACCACCAGGGAACCACCAAGGAGACTCCCACCAACACTGAAAGGCCAAGCCAAGCCAGCTCCCTCCTAGCACTGATGATGTTTATTTTATTTATTTATTTGTTTGTTTGTTTGTTTGTTTGTTTGTTTGTTTGTTTGTTTTTATATACCGCCCTTCTCTCGAGGGACTCGGGGCGGTGTACAGAGCAAGATAACTATACAGTAAAACAATAGTAAAAACAAATGAAACCCCAAAATCTATCAGGCCAGGCCGGCTTGCTGGAATAGGTAGGTTTTTAAGTCATGCCGGAAGGTGCGAAGGTTGGGGGCCATCCGGATTTTGGCAGGCAAGCAGTTCCAGAGTGTTGGCGCACCCACTGAGAATGCTCTCCCCCTGGGGGCCACCAGCCGGCATTCTCTGGCCGGTGGCACCCTGAGGAGGCCCTCCCTGTGGGAGCGCACAGGGCGGAGGGGTGTTGACGCTGGCAGTAGGTGCTCCCGTAGGTAATCCGGACCCATGCCATGTAGGGCTTTGTATGTCATCACTAGCACCTTGAATTTCACTAGCTGGGTAGTGAAATGTCAGCAAGGAAAGAACTAAGCTTGGACAAAGAGAGAGGAAGGAAGGAAGGTGAATGGAGGGGTGGGGAGGGAAAGAAGGAGGAAGGAAGGAGGGAAGGAAGGAAGGTAAATGGATGGGGAGGAAGGAAGGAAGGAAGAAAGATAAATGGAGGGGTGGGGAGGGAAAGAAGGAGGAAGGAAGGAGGGAAGGAAGGTAAATGGATGGGGAGGAAGGAAGGAAGGAAGGAAGATAAATGGAGTGGTGGGGAGGGAAAGAAGGAGTAAGGAAGGAGGGAAGGAAGGAAGATAAATGGAGTGGTGGGGAGGGAAAGAAGGAGTAAGGAAGGAGGGAGGGAAGGAAGGAAGGAAGGAAGGAAGGAAGGAAGGAAGGAAGGAAGGACAAAGGGAGGAAAAGGAGGGAGAGAGGAAGGAAGAAAGATAAATGGATGGCTGGGAAGGGAGGGAGAGAGGGAGAAGAGGAAGAAGGAAGGAAGGAAAGGACAAAGGGAGGGAGGGAGGGAGGAAGATAAATGGATGGGGAGGGAGGGAGGGAGGGAGAAAAGAAGGCAATGGTAATGAAATGCTCGGGAATTAGATTAAAACAAGCCCGGAGAACAAAACGCAGCTGAAGTCTGAAACCCAGGCTGCAGAAAAGCCTCTCCGACAGAACTCCTGGGTGTATCTCCTACCTTCTGCTTTTTTCTGCGCCAGGCAGAGAAATAAACTGTTCATTCAAGTGAACGAGGGATAAGACCCTGCGCAGGTAAGCTGGTTTTCATTACATTCCCTTTTTTTTTTTTCCTATCGCAGAGTGTCTGCCTTGAGAGACCCCGCATTTTTTGAAGGGCCAGTAATGAGGAACGCAACGAAAGATGGATGGAGTAATTGAAGGGGGTAAAAAAAAAGGCATTTCCTGTCCCGTTGTTAATATAGTCTCTTCTTTCTCCCAGGGTAAAGGTGAAGAGAGGGGTGAAAGTTGTCAGCATCCGAGCCAGCGACCCGTACATCTGGGAAGTCCAAAAGAGCGTGGATTATATGGGGAAGAATTCCCCAGCGGTGATATATTGCCAGAGAAAAACAGCTGGAAGCAGGTAGGCCTTGATTTTGATCCCAGCGGCTTCTTTCTGAACCCTTTTCAGATCGTATCCCAAAGATGCTTTTTCACGAAGCAACTGGACTTGCTTGTTGTCCTTTGAAGACGTTTCGCTTCTCATCCGAGAAGCTTCCTCAACTCTGACTGGATGGTGGGGGAATGGAAGGACTTATACTCCTTGCAGAGCGCTGGTCATTTGCATCCTTTTAGAGCAGGGGTGTCAAACTCAATTTGATCATCTAAAACCTCAGCATCCATGGTGGGTTGGCTGGAACAGAACTCTGATGAAAAAGTGGGCCACCTGTTGAAGACTTTTATTTTGAGTCAACCCCACACTTGACTATCAAGTTTAGTCCTGTTTGGTCCATCAGCTGCCAAGAGCGCCTGCTTGGATATTAAACATCCTTAGTTGTGGACAGTGATAGGCCATGCAGAAACGTCCTTGTGTGCACATCAGATTCTCTGACCAGGATAAGAGGTTTATGTGCATAAGGATTCAACTGGGGCGGTGAAATATCAGAGGGAAGCTAGTTGGCAGTCTGGAAAAGAGTGTTGTGATTCAGGGTCAGCCTGTGGGTTTGGCAGTTGGGTCGGACGACTCAGAGGAGGAGGGGGGTGTTGGAGAGCTTGCTGATGAGAGCCCTCAGCCAGGCCCCTCTCACCTGGTTATGACGCAGACCCAGCTGTGTGAGCCTGACAGCGTGGATGAAGATGACCCACAGCTGGCCCTGTTCAAGGACGCCCGACGCAGGAGGCAGTCAATCAGGAGTAAACAGAGGAAGGCAATGGGGCACCTCAGAAGGAGGCAGAGAGAAGCCACGCCCTGAACTGTTTAAAAGGGGAATGCGTGGGAGGGCTGGTTTGCTGAAGGCAACCGTTTGAATAGCTCCTGTTTCATGGTTCGTGTCTTGTTCCCTTTGTTTTTGTATTAATAAATTTGGCAGGCTTAGTTCCAGCCTCTTGCCTTCTTGTAAAAGGGGTTGTCCCTGCCTTTTCTGCAGGGCCGGTAGCAGGCTGGTACAGAACAAAGAGTGATTTATAACTAGCCATGCAGGTCTCAGGCCAAAGTGTCTCGGAAAAGCAAAACCGACCGTCCTCTACTATTGATAATGTTTCTTAGTTGGGTAATGAAATTTCTAAAAGGAAACAGACAAGCTCAGAGAATACCAAGGACCCCACAATCCTCCTCCTCCTCTCTGCAAACTCCACTCCCTTCTAGCATTGATGATGTTACCTAGTTGGGTAATGAAATGTCTACAAGAAAACCACCAAGCTCAGAGAGCACCAAGGACCCCACAGTTCTTCTTCTTCTCCTCCTCCTCCTCTTTCTCCTCCATTCTGCAAACCCCCCTCCCTTCTAGCCCTGATGATGTTACTCAGCTGGGTAATGAAACGTCTGCAAGGAAACAGCCAAGCTCCTAGAGGACCCCACAGTCCCCAAAGGTCATCATTACCTGTTCTGAGGGGTACCCATTGCTAGTTGTTACAACCCATACGCATCTCTGGAATCTCTTTTGCCACAAATTACGTCGCAAGAAACAAAGGAAGAATTTCATGTTGTATTCTTTGTTTCTGACATTTTGATCCCCAAAAGCAGGATTTCTCAATCCCAGCAACCTGTGTGGACATGAACGCCCAGCATTTCCCAGCCAGCAACTTTAAGATGCACGGACTACAACTCCCAGAATTCCCCTGCCAGCAACTAATAAGTTATGTGGACTTCAACTCCCAGAATTCTGCAGCCAGCCAGCTACCTGGGGAACTCTACGCATCTTAAAATTGCTGAGCTTGAGCAATGCTGAGCTTAAAGGAAAGGGGGGGGGAAAGGAAGCAGTGTGTGTGTGTTTGTGCGTGTGTCTGTGTGTGTACGCGCACACGCTCATATGGGAGGTGGGGTGGGGGGAAGGGAAGATGGTTTGAATTTTGTCCAATTCCCTTGTACCGTTTCTTCAAATTAAGAGCTTTAAAAGATGAATGCCTGGCTAATTGCAATCCTTGGTTTGCAGCTTGAACTCTCCAGGAGGAATTAAAAATGCTTCCTCGTCAATCTTGTTAGTGAATTTTTCAAGCCACGTTTCAAGATGTAGATTTATAGCTCCCCTGCTTTTTTCCTCCTCCTGCCCTGATGGTGTGAAACTTACCTCTTGAGCAGTCAGCATTTCGGAAGCTGGCTATTCCATTAGGACACCGTGGTGGTGAGCCTTCTGCGATCTTCTCCTGTTCTGGAATGAAGGAGTCCCTGCGGATTTTACTCCGTGGCTGACTCTAACGGGTGGCGCTCCTCTCCATTTCAAGGCCATTGAGTCAACGCTGTCTGAAGACATTTCTGCAGTCATGTGGCCGGCATGACGTCACGGAGCGCTGTTCCATTCTCACCAAAGTGGTGCCTATTGATCTATTTGCATCTGCATAGTTTTGAACTGCTAGGTTGGCAGGAGCTGGGAAGAGGACAGGAGCTCACCCCATCGCATGGCGCTCAGGTCTCAAACGTGGGCTGCCGGCTTTCCAGCCAAGAATCCCAATGTCTTAACCACGGAGCCACTGCGCCACTTGGAATGAAAGTGGTCCATTTTCCCCAAGACTTGGATGGACTGGCACACGCCCCATGCTCTACCCAAAGCTTTGGAGGACCTTATGTTCCAAAGGACATGATGGGATCGGATGAACCGCAAAACTGAACAAATCTAAATTGTGTTTGCTTACATTTACAACCCACTTGATTGAAGAAAACATCAGGATTCCTCCCTTGGGTCAGGTTGTAGAGGACAATTGGACGAGGAAGCTTGGACCGGTGATGGGATCAAGACCCATGTTCCTTCTGAGCTTGGAGTTTTCACTGGTCCATCCATCCACGTCCATTTATGATGTCTTTGGATGAGCTGCATTGAAGGAAGGGTACAGGGAGTCCTTGTTTAATGACTGGTCACTGTTTGAAGTTATGACAGAGCCCCCACCTCCCACAAAAGCCACTTACAATCTGTTTCTGGCAGCACACAGATGTGCATGGACACACAAACACACACACGGTTACATGACTGCATTCCAGGTGCTGGGCAACTTTACAGCCAATTGCAGCCTTCCACAATCTCCACGATTATAAATTTATAATGTTTTTTTTTTGCCAGTTTCCACCCTTTTCATCCAGTTCCTTGCCAATGAACAGATTTGCTTCAACCACCCCACAATTGTTCTCTTAAGGACGCCTGCGTTTGCTTCACCAGCCACCGCAAGCAAAGTTGTAAAATTGGGTTGCTCTCCACTTACAACGTACGATGGAAATTCCAGGAGCCACTAACGTCATAACTTGAGGATCTCCTGTTTACAACCCAGAAAACTTCAAGATCCTTTCCCTCACTTCAGTTTTGGGAGTCTGCGATAGAAAGAGGAAAGAATGGATTTTGCCCTGATTGGTTTCCTTGGAAGAAAAACTGTGTTTTTATGGTTTCAACATCAATAAAATCAGTATTGGGAGTTCATTGGCTTTTATAATTTCAGCCTCAACATTCCTTCCTTCTGATTCTGCCTGCCTCTCTCTTCTTCTATCTTCTAAGCAATCAGAGCTATAAAAGGGCAACATTAATTAACTAGAGACTCTTCCGTGCTTTTGTGTCATCGGTGGTTGGCAGGGGATTGGGGAAGCAACATTAATAAAGCTACTTTGCTACCACAGGTGAAATTTCCCAGATTAAAGGGACGCTCACACAAGTGACAAAACAGCCAGGCAGCGCAAACGTCGTTCTTATCGCTATTTTCAAATATATCACTCTTTCTGTTTGCAAATGCTCTGAGTGCAAAACCCTTATTGTAATAAGATTAACATACCAATATTATCAGAAGCAGCAGGGTGTTTTGGAATGAATATTAACTGCGAATATTATGGTTTGGCATTGGCATAGCTAATTAAGCCCATCTGTCAAATAGCATTTGAATTCCCCCCCCACCCCGCAAAAACAACAACAAACCCCTTACTTGTTATCAGCTTGGGATAACGTCTTGAAGCCACATTTTTGTGTCCCCAAATATTCCTTGTTGTTGTTGTTAGCTGCGAAGTCATGTCCGACCGATCGCGACCCCACGGACAACGTTCCTCCAGGCCTTCCTGTCCTCTACCATCTTCTGGAGTCCATTTAAGCTCACGCCTCCTGCTTCAGTGACTCCATCCAGCCACCTCATTCTCTGTCGTCACCTTCTCGACCTCAACCTTTCCCAGCATTAGGCTCTTCTCCAGTGAGTCCTTCCTTCTCATTAGGTGGCCAAAGTATTTGAGTTTTAGCTTCAGGATCCGGCCTTCTAAAGAGCAGTCAGGGTTGATCTCCTCTAGGACCGACCGGTTTGATCGCCTTGCAGTCCAAGGGACTCACAGGAGTCTTCTCCAGCACCAGAGTTCAAAATATTCCTTAGTGGGGTTGAAAGGTACAGGTGACTTGTGTTGGTTAAAAAAATAGACTGGGATGTTGGGGGATGGGGGTGGTGGAAAACTCCTTAGGGATGAGAAATAAAAGATGGTCCAGTGGCTGAGTTTCCTCCTTCTGCTCCATCAACATTTTGTTTCAAACATGGGTTTCAACCCTTCCTGAGGTCCTACAGATGTGCTTGCTGGGTATCCTTGAAGATTCCTAGCAAAAGAAAAAGATCCAAACCAAGTAAGGTAGAAATATTCTTCTTCAGGAATTCCGATCTTGTTGAAGATAAAGGTAAAAAAGGTAAAGGTTCCCCTATCTGGGTTAATTAAAAGGAGGGCCAATGTGGATGGCCACAAGGGAGACAAATGATAAGGTCATCATGTAAATATCATGAGTTTGATATCAAGATTGGAGGAGGAGGAGGAGGAGAAACAGGAGGAGGAGGGGGAGGAAGAAAAAGGAAGGAAGGAAGGAAAGACAAGGAGAAGGAAGGAAGAGCATAAGAGAGGAGGAGGAGGGGAAGGGGAAGAAGAAAGAACGAAGGGAGAGAGGGAGGACGGGAGGGAGAGAGAGAAGAGGGATGGGGATGGGGATGGGAATGGTGGCTCAGTGGGTTAGGACGCTGAGCTTGTCGATCGGATGGTCGGCAGTTTGGCGGGTTGAATCCCGAGTGCCGTGTAGCAGAGTGAGCGCCTGTCACTCGTCCCAGCTTCTGCCAACCTAGCAGTTCGAAAGCACGTAAAAATGCAAGTAGAAAAATAGGGACCACTCCGGTGGGAAGGTAACAGCGTTCCGTGCGCCTTTGGTGTCTAGTCATGCCGGCCACATGACCACGGAGACGTCCTCAGACAAGCGCTGGCTCTTCGGCTTTGAAACGGAGATGAGCACCGGCCCCTAGAGTCGGAAACGACTAGCAGGCATGTGCGGGGGAACCTTTACCTTTATGTGAGTTTTTATAGAGTTTGATCATTGTTGCTAGGAGCCAGTGAGTAAGTCAAATCATTCCATCTGCACCTCTTTTTATAACAGTTTAGTCCAGGGGTCCCCAACCCCTGGGCCGTGGACCAGTGGCATGCCAGCAACCGGGCTGCACAAACAAGCAAAGCAGCACACAAAAACCACACACTCTCCGGTCCACGGAAAAACCTCTCTCCACGCAACCAGTCCCTGGTGCCCAAAAGGTTGGGGACCTCTGGTTTAGTAGATCAAGGGTATTTCGAAATGCAGTATATCTCACACTCCGGAAAGCATATTTGGCAAACTATCCTGGTTGACCAGCTGGATAAACAACGGCAGTGTGGTCTGGATTAGGAGCCCACAGCTCACGTGAAATTCATACGGCAGAAATGCAGTCTCCTTTTTAGAGATAATCTAGCTGTACACAATCATCTCACCTTGCACCACACAACTATGGGTGCAGCCTCATTAACTGATTAGGACCGTCTCCTATCCTGCAATAGCAAAACAAACCATTTGGGGGGCAGGGGACCCCCCTACTCCTGAGAATGACCCCTTACTTCTGCCCTGCCCTCCGGTGCCCAAGAGAATAAGCCAATCCCCTCTTCTTTTCATTTTCATTTATCCCTGGTATAAGGTCCTTTTATGCTTTGTGACTAATTCTCATTTTGGCAGCCTAACTAAATTATTTACCATCCAGCCTTTTGAATGAGTCAGAGTCCCATTCTTGTAACCTGTTGCAGCTGCAGACATGTTCCTCGGGGACTCTCTGGAACATTGTAATTCCCAAAATGACACACGCACACACACACACACCCACTTCCGAGTTTTGGCAACTCACCCTGCATCAATATTCCAGACAAGGAATAACGGATGGAAACTGATCAAGGAGAAATTCAACCTAGAGATAAGGAGAAATTTTCAGACAGTGAGAACAATCAGCCGATGGAACAGAAGTTGCCTCCAGAAGTTGTGGGAGCTTCATCACTGGAGGCTTTCAAGAAGAGACTGGACGGCCATCTGTCAGAAATGGGGTAGGGTCTCCTGCTTGGGTGGGTGGGTGGAGGGTTAGACTAGATGACCCACAAGGTCCCTTCCAACTCTCTTACTCTGTTCTATTCTCAATTAAACTCTAACGACTCCAATAACTACTGTATGGCTTCCTGGTGTTCATTAAAATGTTTCATAAACCCAGTATTGTATTGTAGATCACCGCTAACGTAGTATATGTGTGTTTTAATGAGTTGGGGGGCCCTCAGATCATTTCCACCCTCCCCCAAGAGGCATTTTATGAGGACAAGGAAAATTGCCGATGGCTGCAAAAATAACATTTTGTAAAAGGTGTTCCATCCTGTTGGGAGAAATAGATTTCAATTTACAATGTTGCAGGAGAGTGGAGTTGCAAGACTACAGAGAGACACTTACACCGTGCTGGATACTTGGGGCAGGAGATTTATTTTTTTTTTTTGCTGTGGTCTGTAATTATAATTAACTACATTGAGAGTGCATTGTGGGAAACTGCACTTTTTACCAGTGGAAAAACTCTTCTGTTGCACTCTAGAGGCACAATAATGGGCAGCCCCTCCCAGCAGGACTTCCCATTTTGTCCACAGTGCAGGCTAGATAGTAGCAGAGTCCCAAAATCACTTTAGAAACGTCTGGAAGATGGAGGACTGAGCTTGCCCCAGTCAACAAGAAACTGTTTATGTGTCCTGCATGAGGGCAAAGGATCTGGGCTCTTTTAAATGAAAACTCAAAAGCAAAAGGAGACCTAGCTGAATAATTGAACAACAACAACAACAACCCAACAACAACAACAACAACCCCAAACATATTTGAGGATCTATTCTTTGTGTTTACCCAATGACGTTGTTTCAAGAGAGCACAGAGAAGAGCAACAAAGATGATTAGGGGGCTGGAGGCTAAAACATACAAAGAACAGTTGCGGAAATTGAGAGTGTAATGAGAAAAAGGACTAGGGGAGATAGGGAAGCAGTGTTCCAATATCTGAGTGGCTGACACCGAGAAGAGGCAGTCAAGATGTTCTCCAAAGCGCCTGAAGGCAGGACAAGAAGCAACAGATGGGAACTAATCAAGGAAAGAAGCAACCTGGAATTAAGGAGAATTTCCCTAAGAGTGAGAACAGTTAACCAGTGGAACGACTTGCTTCCAGAAGTTGTGGATGCTCCATCACTGGTGGTTTCTGAGAAGAGACTGGACAACCATTTGTCTGAAATGGTGTAGGGTCACCTGCTTGAGCAAGGGGTTGGACTAGAAGACCTCGAAGGTCCCTTCCAACTCTGTTATTCTATTATCTCCCACACAATAATAGTGTTCCAGTATCTCAGGGACGCGGTGGCTCAGTGGGTTAGGACGCTGAGCTTTTCGATCTGAAGGTCGGCAGTTTGGCGGGTCGAATCCCGAGTGCCGTGTAACAGAGTGAGCGCCTGTTACTCGTCCCAGCTTCTGCCAACCTAGCAGTTCGAAAGCACGTAAAAATGCAAGTAGAAAAATAGGGACCACTACGGTGGGAAGGTAACAGCGTTCCGTGCGCCTTTGGCATGTAGTCATGCCGGCCACATGACCATGGAGACGTCCTCAGACAAGCGCTGGCTCTTTGGCTTTGAAACGGAGATGAGCACCAGCCCCTAGAGTCGGAAACGACTAGCACGCATGTGCGGGGGAACCTTTACCTTTACCTTTATCTCAGGGGCTGCCCCAAAGAAGAGGGAGTCAAGCTATTCTCCAAAGCACCCGAAGGCAAGACAAGAAGCAACGGATGGAAACTAGTCAAGGAGAGAAGCAATCTAGAACTAAGGAGAAACTTCCTGACAGTTAGAACTTCCTGCCTCCAGAAGCTGTGAATGCTCCAACACTGGAAGTTTTTAAGAAGAGACTGGACAGCCATTTGCCTGAAATGCTATAGGGTTTCCTGCCTGAGCAGGGGGTTGGACTACATGACCTCCAAGGTCCCTTCCAACATCATCATCATCATCATCATCATCATCATCATCATCATCATCATTATTATTATTATTACTACTACTACTACTACTACTACTACTACTACTACTACTACTACTATTATTGAGAGAAGCAACAGAGAACCAAGGAGAAATGTTTGAACACTGGGCAGGAAATGATACAAAGTTTAAACCCATGTTCATCCTTGACAATGGGGCCTTGCAAAGGTGTCACTTTGACAGACCACGTCGCGAGAAATGAGCATGGATAAGCAGCTTGGGGATGAGGAGTAAGGGGAAACAAAAGCATTTCATTTTTCTAAAAAAAAAAAAAACTCGGTCTGATGAAGCTATGAATATTTTGTTTGACAGGTGATAGTTTGCCAGTTCCCTACTGTATCACCTTAAATGTTGGGAAATCAGCATCCGTGGTCACCTCTGTCAGCTTTGTTGTTTGTTCAATGCTATGGAAAATGACAGGTGGGCTGAATGAAATGTCAGGGTAAAAAAAAAAAGACTTCAGGCCGTCTTTGGGGACAATGTTAACTCAGGTTTTTCCCCCAGCTAGCTGCTCTTCATCATTTCAAACAGAAATGAGAGAATCACTGGGGGGTTAGTTCAGAAATAAGGGGTGCTAAATGGGGAACTCACCAAGTGGACAATGAGATTGTGTAAGCTCCTAAATGACGCAGTGGCTCAGTGGGTTGGGACGCTGAGCTTGTCGATCAGGTCGGCAGTTTGGCGGGTCGAATCCCAAGTGCCGCGTGAGCGCCTGTTACTCGTCCCAGCTTCTGCCAGAACAGAATAGAATAGAATAGAATAAATAGAATAGAATAGAATAGAATAGAATAGAATAGAATAGAATAGAATAGAATAGAATAGAATAGAATAGAATAGAATAGAATAGCAGAGTTGGAAGGGACCTTAGAGGTCTTCTAGTCCAACCCCCTGCTCAGGCAGGAAACCCTATACCATTTCAGACAAATGGCTGTCCAGTCTCTTCTTAAAAACTTCCAGTGTTGGAGCATCCATAGCTTCTGGAGGCAGGTTGTTCCACTGGTTAATTGTTCTCACTGTCAGGAAGTTTCTCCTTAGTTCTAGGTTGCTTCTCTCCTTGATGAGTTTCCATCCATTACTTCTTGTCCTGCCCTCTGGTGCTTTGGAGAATAGCTTGACTCCCTCTTCTTTGGGGCAGCCCCTGAGATATTGGAAGGCTGCTATCATGTCACCCTAGTCCTTCTTGTCACTAGACTAGATGCACCCAATTCCCGCAACCGTTCTTTTTATGTTTTAGCCTCCAGTCCCCTGATCATCTTTGTTGCTCTTCTCTGCACTTTTTCTAGAGCAGGCAATTTCTAGGGTGGGCAATTAATTTTCTCAAGAGGCCACATGAGAAACTGGGATTGTTGTGGAGGGCAGTAGTTCCTGGTTGTGCTTTGTCGGTCTCTTCTGCCAGGCCACACTTTGACTGATGGTGGGTGACGGAGCCTCCTTAGATATGATTTGTAATTTCCAATTACCTCCTGTGGGCCAGGCAAGGACAGCCAAAGAGCTGGATGTGACCCAGGGCCCAGAAAATGCCACGGTCTCTACAGGTAGCCCCCAACTTACGACTCTAACTGAGCCCAACGTTTCTCTTGCTAAGTGAGACAGTTATTAAGCAGCTTTTGCCCCACTTTATGACTTTCTTGCCACCGTTGTTAAGTGAATCACTGCAGTTGATAAGTTAATCACACGGTTGTTAAGTGAATCTGGCTTCCCCATTCGCTTGGCTGATCAGAAGGGGATCACGTGACCCTGGGACGCTGCAACCGTCATAAATGTGAGTCACTTGCCAAGCGTCTGGATTTTGATCACCTGACTGTGGGGATGCTGCAGTGGCCTAAGGGTGAAAAATGGTCCTAAGTCTCTTTCTTCAGTGTCATTGTAACTTCCACCCGTCACTAAACAAGTCAAGGACTATCTGTACTAGTCTGTGGCGCATTTCTTGACTGCTGGTCCCTTTGTCACTGTTAGTCAATCCTGAAAGACAGAAGCTATCCAAAATTTTAGTATCTTCTTTCTCATTTCAACGCTGGTTGCTGAGCCTGCTGTCACTAGTCTGGTCTAATGTCATTAAATATAATTAGAGTCTAATTTTTTTCACTGTGCTCCTTAATTTTCATTACCAGGACTTGCAGATCATTTGCATTTTCAACTGTCAGTCATGTCATCAATATAACACGGGTTATTGATGTTTCTTCCTCCAATTTTAAAACCATAATCATCTTTCAATTCCGCTTCCCTCAGTACTTATTCAAGATGTTGGTTTGATTCACTTCAACCTCAATGAGTTGTCCTCTTATAGCTGAAGACGTTGTACAAATCTACTCTCAAGGGTTAGTTTACAATTCCTTATACGGTAGAAAGCGAGAAGCTGGGTTAAATCACTATTTAGAATCAGAATAACAGAGTTGGAAGGGAATTGGAGGTCATCTAGTCCAACCCCCCACCCCCACCCCTCAAGCAGGAGACCCTACACCATTTCTGGCAGATGGCAGT
>NC_139527.1:8417673-8514115 GCF_947247035.1 Vipera ursinii
AGAAGTCGGAAGGGACCTTGGAGGTCATCTAGTCCAACCCCCTGCTCAGGCAGGAAACCTTATACCATTTCAGACAAATGGCTGGCCAGTCTCTTCTTAAAAACCTCCAGTGTTGGAGCATCCACAACTTCTGGAGACAAGTTGTTCCACTGGTTAGTTGTTCTCACTGTCAGGAAGTTTCTCCTTAGTTCTAGGTTGCTTCTCTCCTTGACTAGTTTCCATCCGTTGCTTCTTGTCCTGCTTTCAGGTGCTTTGGTGGATAGCTTGACTCCCTCTTCTTTGGGGCAGCCCCTGAGATATTGGAACACCGCTATCATGTCCCCCCTCACCCTTCTCTTCATTAAACTACACATACCCAATTCCAGCAACCGTTCCTTATATGTTTCACCCTCCAGTCCCCCAATCATCTTCGTTGCTCTTCTCTGTACCCTTTCTAGGATCCTACAGTCTAGTTAGGAAGACTTATACTTTTTATTTTTTTTCTTACCTTCTCTTCCCCCCCCCCTTCCCGCCGGTCCTAGATTTATCAACTCTCACTCCTACGGCAGCTTCTGTATTTTTTTTCACCCCTCTTCCTTCTACACTAAAATATGCAGGTGTATTCCTTCCAATGTTTTGGTTTTGGCAGCTTGCATTTCCATAATATACTTGGCAAGCGGCTTCTTATACCCTCATGTTTTATTTTATACATGATCTTCATCAACATACGCATTTTGAAGCACACATTTCCCTAAGGAAACTGCTTTCCCCCTTCCCCACTCCCCCTACTTTTAAATGTTTGGTGTCGTAACATTTGGAGGGGTGCAAATTTTGAAGAACGGGTCCTGGTTTCCCACATGTCTGGCAAGGTTTTTTCCCAGCATGAGCTGAATGCAATTATTTTACTGCCCTAACTTAGGTCAATACTTAGCAGTTCTCTCCTCTCTTGAAATGTCTCCTTAAGGTTGAACCCAGGGCTAAGGTTTATTGTCAATTTGCTGCACTTCCTTGAAATTCAATATATCTCTAACCACCAGGATCGGGTAGATTAAAAAAAAAAAAAGGAGAACGCGAGTGAGAATTTGTCAAAGCAAATTCACGGTAAGAAGAACGGTTTCTTTTCAAAACCAGCAATTCCATTCCGTTATTCTGTTTATTTTTTATTTTTTATTTCCTCTTTCTGTCTCTCTTACACCCGTGCGCCCCCCCCCCAACACAAACGTGGCTAACAAATATTATGCCAAATCTTGGAAATAAATCTCTTGTCTTTAAAGTGTAATTTCAGACGGGGAATTTTCTAGGACCTAATCGAGCTTTTTTCTTCCATTTTCACCTTTATCTCCCTTCCTTCCTTCCTTTTAAAGGGCTGAGATTCTACTTTTATTTGAATCCCATCTACCTTCTGTGCGGTTTTAAAAAAGGTATTCTTTGCAATTCATTGTATGCCTGCACGGAGGGGGGGGGGAGAAATCAGCAAGAATGTCAGGGCTACATAAAAATAGGCAGATATAAAAAGTATTGCATTTTCTTTCTTTTTTTTTGCAAAAATGTGTGTGTTTTTTTTCCTTTTGCTGCTGTGAAAAAACAACAATCTGGAAACCAAGGAGATGTAGAGGCCGCTGAATTCTACGAGCAGAGGCAGCTGGGAGATAGTTAATATTTTTCTCTACGCCCTTTTGAATATGATATCATTTTTATTCCCACTCAATCTTTACACCAGATTCAATTTCCATGGGCTGATCCTAACTTCTCAGGGACCATGGGTGAATATCCGAAGGGATCAAAGGGTTGGGAGAATCTTCAAGCTGCAGCAAGTCAACACCCACCACCCACCCACCCCCTGTTCAGCTGAAAGATCTGAGGAGGAGCTACTCTAGCTTCAGTATGAATCTAGGTGTCTGTGAGATCTAGAATCCCACTTTCTTAGGCACCTGGATCACAGGAAGAAGGGTACTTGAATTCAGATATAACCCAACTTCAGATCGCCAGCTGAATGTGTGGAAACCAAGGAAAATATTTATTTATTTATTTATTTATTTATTTATTTATTTATTTATTTATTTATTTATTTATTTATTTAATTTTATTTTATTTTATTTATTTATTTAGATTTATATACCGCCTATTCCCGAAGGACTCAGGACGGTTTACAGGATATTTAAAAGAAAATCAATACAAAAGTTAAAACCAATTTAAAAAGATTAAATAAAACCCTGAGAGAAAATAAAAAACCCAGTTAAAATTAAAATTAAAAATTCTCAGCCTGGGCTGGAAAGCTCAAAGAGCCAAGTCTCCAGGTCCCGGCGGAATGAACGGAGGTCGGGGGCAGTCCTAAGCTCCGTGGGCAGCTGGTTCCAAAGGGCAGGCGCCCCCACAGAGAAGGCCCTCCCCCTGGGTGTTATCCGCCGGCAGTCTTTTACCGGCGGCACCCTGAGAAGACCCTCCCTGTGGGAGCGCACAGGACGAAGGGAACTTGATGCCGGCAGCAGGTGTTCCCTCAGATATCCCGGACCCAAGCCATTTAGGGCTTTATAGGTCATCACCAGCACCTTGAATCTATGAGGCTGTATGATTTGTCTGTTCAACTGGAAGCCCTCCATACATTCAGCTGAATGTCTTAACTGTGGCTTAATTTGGAAAGCAGACCAACAAACCATTTTAGAAGTAAAGAAACAATTTCAATACTAAAGCTTCCGCATTCAATTCTTCCCTCAGGGGGCAACAAAGGAAATCCTAAAGGAAAAGTTAAGATCCCTTTCCTCACATTCTCCTTCGGTATAGTACTATATAAGTTCTACAGTAAATATAGAACTCCTTGGTATTAGAAAATTTTAAAATCATTGTAATTTCATCACAAATTCATGTAGATTTTAACTTTTACCCCCCAGAAATGTTGATATAGAAGAACATATTAATGTCCCTCCAGGTCTGCAATGTCATCAGAAAAGGACAATTCTGTTTGGGGTCAGCTCTAATACAAGTAAAAATAAGTAAGACATATAAGTGAAGGGAAATACCTGTATCGCTAGAAGATAATTCAGTGAAAGTAGATTATGCTGGCTGCAGTAGGAGCAGGAGACCCCAAACACTCTGAGCTTGATTGTTTTCTTGCAGACGTTTCATTACCCAACTAGGTAACATCATCAATTCCTCCTCCTCCTCCTCCTCCTCCTCCTCCTCCTCCTCCTCCTCCTCTCCATTCTAGCACTGATGATGTTCCCTAGTTGGATCATGAAATGTCTGCAAAAAACCACCAAGCTCAGAGAACATCAAGGACCCCACAGTCCTCCTCCTCCTTCTCCTCCCCCTTTTAGCACTGATGATGTTCCCTAGTTGGGTCATGAAATGTTTGCAAAAAAAACCACCAAGCTCAGAGAACATCAAGGACCCCACAGTCCTCCTCCTGCCCCTTCTAGCACTGATGATGTTCCCTAGTTGAAATGAAATGTCTGTGAGAAAACCACCAAGCTCAGAGAACACCAAGGACCCCACAGTCATTCTCCTCCTCCTCCTCCTCCTCCTCCTCCTCCTCCTCCTCCTCCTCCTCCTCCTCCTCCTCCTTCTCCTGATGATGATGTGATCTAGTTGAGTGATGAAACGTCTGCAACAAAACAACCAAGATTGCAGAGCACCAAAACTTCCCATTTCAACCCCGAGCTACAAATATTCTCTTCTGTTGAAACTCTTTGTTTTATATTGAATTCAGCCGCACAACTCTCTTCAGCAACGCAGGAAGATCAGCCATTATTGTCTATAGGATAATTCCTTGACCCCACCACCTCACCCCAAACAGGAATCTGTCTCCACCCCAAACTTAGAAATGCCACAATTTCTTAAATGATCAAAGGCAGGCCTTTCTTTGCTGAAGCTTCTTCTTGTCTATTTTTTTCGTGCTCAAACTTAAGGAAACAAAAGAGGAGGAAAAAAATTTCTTTGTTTGTAATTTTTATTCCAATTAGGTCTAGTTGAGGCAGCAAATATTGTACCTGGAAACTGGCTAATTGCAGAATGTCTCCTCAGAGACTAACATCTTGTTAATTGCTGGAGGCAATTCGTTTTTGTCTGAAAAAATTCATAGTGACTGTTGCATTTGTCTGGGAAGCAAAGCATTCAAGAAGCAGTTTGAGGCTGAAAGATGAAGAAAATTTTAAAAAGGCTTTTAAAATACAAGCAGTCCTTGATTTATGACCGTTACTGAGCCTGGCAATTTTAGTTGTAAGTCATGACAGTTGTAAAATGGGTGATTTTGTGACCAAACCTGTTTTTAAGGACCTTGTTTGGGATGATCATTAAGCGAACACCCCAGTCATAAAGTAAATCCATTGTTTGCTCTGAGCTAGTTGTGGAGAGAAAATGGAAGTAAATGCTGGCTTCCAGCAAAAATATCATAAATCATGGTCTCATGATAGTCTGAAATGATACAAGGTTTCCTGCCTGAGCAGGGGGTTGGACTAGAAGACCTCCAAGGTCCCTTCCAACTCTGTTATTCTATTCTATTCTATTCTATTCTATTCTATTCTATTCTATTCTATTCTATTCTATTCTATTCTATTCTATTCTATTCTATTCTATTCTATTCTTATTTCTTATTCTATTCTATTCTATTCTATTCTTATTTCTTATTCTATTCTATTCTATTCTATTCTTATTTCTTATTCTATTCTATTCTATTCTATTCTATTCTATTCTTATTTCTTATTCTATTCTATTCTATTCTATTCTATTCTATTCTATTCTATTCTATTCTTATTTCTTATTCTATTCTATTCTATTCTATTCTTATTTCTTATTCTATTCTATTCTATTCTATTCTATTCTATTCTATTCTTATTTCTTATTCTATTCTATTCTATTCTATTCTATTCTATTCTTATTTCTTATTCTATTCTATTCTATTCTGTTCTATTCTATTCTATTCTATTCTATTCTATTCTATTCTATTCTATTCTATTCTATTCTATTCTATTCTATTCTATTCTCCATTCCATCTTATCCTATCCTATCCTATCCTATCCTATCCTATCCTATCCTATCCTATCCTATCCTATCCTATCCTATCCTTATTTCTTATTCTATTCTGTTCTGTTCTATTCTATTCTATTCTATTCTATTCTATTCTATTCTATTCTATTCTATTCTATTCTATTCTATTCTATTCTATTCTAGTCTAGTCTATTCTATTCTATTCTATTCTATTCTATTCCTATTCTATTCTATTCTCCATTCCATCTTATCCTATCCTATCCTATCCTATTCAAAAATGGTTGTAAATGTGGGCTGGTTGCCAAGTACCCCAAATACAGTCATGTGACCATGGTTGGGGAACCCAATATTGGATCATGAATCTGGGTCCGTTGTAACCTTGAACAGTCCCTAGACAACCGGTTGTAAGTCAAGGACTAAATAAGCGTCTGCATTGAATCCCAGAATCTTATGAGTAATTATGCACACAAGCCCTTGACACACTTTATCATGGTCCTGAATTTATTTTATTTTTATTTATTTAGTTATATTTATATACCGCCCTATTCCCTGAGGACTCAGGGCGGTTTACAGGGAATTAAAAATCCAAAATACAAAAATTAAGAACAAATTAAAAAGTATTAAATTAACCCTGTAGTCAGTTAAAAAGAACCCCAAATTAAAAATTCCTCCTCAGTCTGGGCCCGAGAGCTGAAAGAGCCAGGTCTTCAGACCCCGGCGGAATGATCGGAGGTCGGGGGCAGTCCTCAGCTCCACCGGCAGCTGGTTCCAGAGGGCAGGCGCTCCCACTGAGAAGGCCCTATCCCTGGGTGTCACCCGCCGGCAATCTCTCACCGGCGGAACCCTGAGCAGACCCTCCCTGTGGGAGCGCACTGGGCGAAGGGCGTTTGATGCCGGCAGCAGGTGTTCCCTCAAATATCCTGGACCCAGGCCATGTAGGGCTTTATAGGTGATAACCAGCACCTTGAATTTCACCCGGAGGGCAACCGGAAGCCAATGCAGCTCGCGGAGTAGAGGTGTTACATGGGAGTATCGGGAAACCCCCATTACAACTCGCGCGGCCGCATTCTGCACCAGTTGAAGCCTCCGAGTGGTCTTCAAGGGCAGCCCCATGTAGAGAGCGTTACAGTAGTCCAAACGGGAGGTCACAAGCGCATGAGTGACTGTGCGTAGGGCGTCTCGGTCCAGATAGGGACACAACTGGCGCACCAGGCGAACCTGTGCAAAAGCCCCCCTGGTCACGGCTCCTATGTGATCTTCAAAATTGAGCCGTGAATCCAGGAGGACGCCCAAGTTGCGAGCCCTATCAACGGGGGGTAACACCTCACCCCCCATCATTAGAGGTGGAATAACATGGTTAACCCGAGACGCCGATATGCACAGCCACTCAGTCTTGGCAGGATTGAGACGAAGCCTGTTTCTCCCCATCCAGACCTGAACCGCCTCCAGGCACCGGGACATCACGGAGAGGGCATCACTGGGTTGGTTCGGGGTGGAAAGAAAAAGTTTGGTATCATCAGCATACTGATGATACCCCACCCCAAAACCACGAATGATCTCGCCCAGCGGCTTCATGTAGATGTTGAACAGGAGAGGTGAGAGAACCGACCCCTGAGGAACTCCACAAATGAGAGACCTCGGGGCGGATCTCTGCCCTCCTGTCAACACCGACTGCGAGCGGCCCCGGAGGTAGGAGGAGAGATCTAATAGGACCAGGACAGAGGAGCAACCCCTGTCCCTAGCCCTCCAGAGATCATTCACCAGTGCGACCAATGCCGTCTCCGTGCTGTGTCCGGGCCTGAAGCCCGATTGGTACGGGTCCAGATAATCAGTTTCCTCCAGGAACAGAGGGAGCTGATGCGCCACCACACGCTCAACAACCTTCGCCAGAAAGCGAAGGTTGGAGACTGGACGATAGTTGTTTAAAACAGCCGGGTCCAAAGCAGGCTTCTTGAGGAGGGGTCTCACCACCGCCTCCTTCAGGGCGGCAGGGAAGACACCCTCCTTCAAAGAAGCAGTTATTACTGCATGGAACCAGCCTCGTGTTCCCTCCCGAGCCGCATAAGCTAGCCAGGAGGGGCACGGATCCAACAAACAGGTGGTGGAGCTCAGTCTCCCCATGATCCTGTCCACATCATCAGGGGAAACAGGGTCGAACTCAGTCCAGATAACATGCTCAAGACCGCCTGATTCCTCCGCATCAGACTCTGCCCAGTCAGAGTCCAGGCCGGTCCGGATCCGAGCGATTTTGTCCGCCAGATGATGACTAAACTCCTCGGCTCGTCCCTGCAAGGGATCCTCTCTCACCTCCTGGTTAAGGAGGGAGCGAGTCACCCTAAACAGGGCGGCCGGGCAATTATCTGCGGATGCGACAAGGGCGGCAAAGTAGTTAGACTTCGCCGTCCTTATCGCCGCAAGATAAGACCTTATAAAGGTTCTTAACTGCAATCGGTCGGATTCGGATCGGCTGGATCTCCAACCGCTCTCTAGACCTCGTCTCCGACGCTTCATCTCCCGGAGCTCCACAGAGAACCATGGGGCCCAGCGGGATCTGCGCCGAGTCAGAGGTCGCATGGGTACAACGCAGTCGAGTGCCCTGGTGGCAGCCGTTTCCCAGGCCTCCACCAGAGCATCGACTGAGCTGTGGGTAAGGGTGATAGGTATCGGCCCAAGCGCCCTCTGGAACCGGTCCGGGTCCATTAGGCGCCTGGGGCGGAACCACCTGGTCGGTTCCGCCGCCCAGCGGCGGGGGATGGCATGACGGAAAACCAGCCTCAGGAGGTAATGATCTGACCATGACAGAGGGGAGATGGATGGAGAACCCCCTCCCAGATCATCCAACCACTGTCCAGACAGGAACACCAGGTCGAGAGTATGATCCCCCTCGTGAGTAGGGCCCTCAATAACCTGGGTCAGGCCCATGGCTGTCATGGAAGCCATGAACTCCCGAGCTAACTCCGACGACCCCCCCAGTGATGGCAGGTTGAAGTCACCCAGGACTATAAGCCTGGGGAACTCCACCGCCAACCCTGAGAGGGTGTCGAGCAGCTCAGGCAGGGCTGTTGCCACACAGCTGGGCGCCAGGTATGTGAGCAACAAGCCCAACTGAACCCGAGGACCACATCTCAAGAGGAGGGATTCACTCCCGGCCATCTGGACAATGGCGGCCTCCCGAGGACACAAGGTCTCCCGAATAACCACTGCCACCCCACCACCCCTGCCCTGAGCCCGTGGCTGGTGCAGCACCCGGAAACCTGGTGGGCATAACTCGGTGAGAGGCACCCCTCCCTCCGAACCCAACCAAGTTTCCGTGATGCACGCTAGATCCGCACATTCCTCCTCGATCAGATCCCGGATGAGGGGAGCTTTGTTAACTACGGATCTAGCGTTAAAATAGACCAACCTGAGCTCAGGGGCCTGATCACCCTCATCCCCGGGTAAGAGGGTGCTAACCGGAGGGTCGGAGCGCGCCACCGCTCGGAGATAGCGGGGGCGCGATCCCAGATGTTGATATGGCCCTCCGCGCAAACACCTGCTGCCATTCCCTATCGCCGTGGGGATTTGAAGCCCCACCCCCACATTCCCAGAACCAGCAGCCACCTCCCCAGACCCCGTCCCGTCAGGACCTCTAACAGGACCAGACTGAGTGCCGGTTAAAGATTCCCTCCCTACCCCCCCCACCCTCCCCCTCCCTAACTTCTTAAAATAACCGGCTAAAAATTTTATCAGGGGCCTCTTAGCATGTCTTAACTCGAGGCCCCTATCTAAGCCCAGCCACCTCTCGGAATCCCAAAGCTTGGGATCGTCATTAAGGGGAGTATGGAAACAGGCGACAGGTCGCGCCCATGAGGCAGGAACTGCCCTAAGGGCATACAAGTCCGCTCCGGAATAATGATAAATCATACTGCGCTGGGATAGTCTTTTAGGGCAGATGTTATGAAAATGTCCAAGGATCGCTCAGTGATGGTGTATAGATGGTAAAAAGTCCAGTAGGCATATCTCCTAATCTGCAAATCATGAGAATCATGATATATTTTGTAGTGCCAGCAACATGGAATATATGGAATAATGATCAAATATCAATTATTTGTGTCTCCTGCTCCAACTGGCATTGTCAGGGATTTCCTGCCAAGATCAAGACCTGGGATCGGTTTGAAAGTACGACTCCCTAGCTAGGTTTCAAAGCTCAAGAATTGCAAAAAGAGAAAAGCATCAAACCCACAAAATTTAGAAGGTAATTCTTAATGGAAAGCGGAGTCTCAGAAGTTGCAGCTAATCTTCTCCTTACACACTGCTCTTGGGCTTTTTAGTTTGAGGAACGGGAAGAAGTCTTGAAAATTGTTCACCGGGCTTGTCAGAACGCAAAGCTTGGAAACTGTACTTCAGCATTTAGGGTTCTGTTCACAGGACATTCCCCACCAGGTCAGCCCAAGCTAGAGTAACCGCATTCACACGGTGTGTCAAACGTGGCTAGTTTTCATCCGGGTTAGTTTTCGTGGAGGGACAGGAGCCTGTTTGTGAACTCGTTCTGTTTTGCTGGTTTATCTTTCAGCAAATTGTTCTGATCCAGAAGATGGCTTCAGCCAACATACAGATGAGAGGTAATGTGTGAACGCAGCGTAGTCATCTAAAAGGAAAGAAGTTTATGTTACCAACAAAAGAGAATATTTGTAGCTCAGGGTTTCAAGGAGGGATCCTTGGTGCTGTCTGAGCTTGGTTGTTTTCTTGCAGACATTTCATTACCCAACTAGGTAATAATAATAATAATAAAGTTGGAAGGGACCTTGGAGGTCATCTAGTCCAACCCCCTGCTCAGGCAGGAAACCCTATACCATTTCAGACAAATGGCTGTCCAGTCTCTCCTTAAAAACTTCCAGTGTTAGAGCATTCACAGCTTCTGGAGGCAGGTTGTTCCACTGATTAATTGTTCTGACTGTCAGGAAGTTTCTCCTTAGCTCTAGGTTGCTTCTCTCCTTGATGAGTTTCCATCCATTGCTTCTTGTTCTGCCCTCGGGTGCTTTGGAGAATAGCTTGATTCCCTCTTCTTTGGGGCAGATATTGGAACACTGCTATCATGTCTCCCCTCATCCTTCTCTTCATTAAACTACACATACCCAATTCCAGCAACCTTTCCTTATACGTTTTAGCCTCCAGTCCCCTGATCATCTTTGTTGCTCTTCTCTGCACTCTTTCTAGAGTCTCAACATCTTTCTTTACATTGTGGTGACCAAAACTGGATGCAATATTCCAAGTGTGGCCTTCCCAAGGCATTGTAAAGTGGTATTAACTCTTCACGTGATCTTGATTCTATCCCTCTGTTAATGCAGTCCAGCACTGTGTTGGCTTTTTTGGCAGCTGCAGCACACGGCTGGCTCATATTTAAGGGATTGTCCACTTGGACTCTGAGATCCCTCTCACAGTTGCTACTATTGAGGAAGGTACCCCCTATACTATACCTGTACATTTGGTTTTTCTTGCCTAATTAATGCTAATAGGGAGTGTTTGCTCTTAACCTACCCTACTCACACCCCTACCCTTCTAGCCCTGATGATGTTACCTAGTTAGGGTAATGAAAAGTCTGGAAGAAAACAGCCCAGTTCAGATTGCACCACGGACTCCTCAAGTTTATATTATGGTAATTTAGTAAGCATTTTGCCCCCAACTCTCAAAGCATCTTGTCCACAAAATACTCCCAGATGCAAAAGGGGAAACTTGTGTCCCCCGCCCCCCCCCCTCCAATCAAAACCAAAATTAATTTCTTGGTAAAAGCAAAAGAAGAATCTGAAGTACTGAAGACCTTGAAATAATTGCTCAGGGCAATCATCTCAAGTCCCTTTGTTTGAAGCTGCCGTAACACCCTTTGGTTACAATTGGTTTTTAGAATTAAAAATAGCTCCTGTACTAAATGTTCCAAAGAATTAACTTCCTTTATGTATTAAAAAAGAGAGAGAGAGAGAGAGAGAAGAGATTTCTTTCCCTCCAACTTTATTTCATATTGAGTTAATATCCTGACTCAGCAGCTCTGAGACAATCGAGAGATGAGTTAGCGGAGGATTTAATGAGCATCTTGCTTTGGGTTATAAGCTGAGAAACTGAAATGTAGTGGCTCAGTGTAGAGGGAACTTAAGAGACTATCCTATCCAGCCTTCTAATTTTATCCGTGGATTGATTGCCTTAAATCAGGGCTTTTCGACCTTTTCACCCACTGTACCACTTTTAGGATATTGGCAACATTCGAGTACCACCAGTCGCCTAGCAAGGTGTCAAAAACTTGAGGACCAAAAAAAAAAAAAAAGGAAAAAGTGATGAAGTACAGGTAGTCCTCGACTTACAAAAATTCACTTAGTGACTGTTTGAAGTTACAAGGGCACTGAAAAAAGTGCCCCCCAAGCCACAGGCGAGCAAGACACCTGCCTGCCTGCCTGGCGGCGCTCTTCCTCCTGTCCAAGGTTTTCATTGTGAGCATTTCTGTTGAGGATTGGCAGCGTGGTGTGTGTGTGTGTTTGGTTTTTATTCCCCCCCCTCCGTGTGCTGGGTGGTTGCAGCAGGTTTTGGTCACTTCACATGACTCTGGGACACTGTGACCATCATAAATATGAATCAGTTGCCAAGCATCTGAATGTAAATCACAAGACCCTGGAGATGCTACAACATTCCAGCTGATCGGCGCTTCTTCTGGGCTCTGCAGAAGTGCCAGGATTAGTGCAGAGCTCCAGCTGGAGCCTGGCGCTGATCCTGGCACTTCTGCTCAGCCCTGACAGCCCTGCAGCTCCAGCCGTCTCTCGCTCAGGCTTGTGCGGTGCTGCCACTGGTTCAGCTCATTCCCCTTCCCCGCTAGAACTTTTCTAGGATGGTCGCGTACCACCAGACAGGTGCCAAAGTACCACAGGTGGTACCCGTACCACTGGTTGAAAAGCCCTGCCTTAAATGATACACCATCTCCTCGGAGACTTAGGCGGCTTACAATAAAATCCACCCCCAAAGGCTGCAATTCCTTCCAAATTATATGTAGACTAGAATTCCCAAAATTCTCAGGCACCATGAGGCTCTCCAAACATGCCAATAGGTTACTAGATTGGGAGAAAGATGATATTGGTCCCCCTAATCTCATGATGAAAACAGTAAGTTACCCACCACTTTGAAGACCACACCAAGCCTGTATACAGTAGGATTCCTATGGAAACCTGAGATTCTTCACAGCTGCAAGTGAAGATGTTTAATAAAGGTTCACCATGCCATGAAAAAACTAAACCCCTCTCCCCAGCCCCCCAGGAATATACATATATTTGTCAGGTGCAAAGAATGGGGATCACATGTTAAGTGTCAAGCTTGAAGTTTGCTTTGCTGGTGCAACAATTATTGCTCCTTAGCTTGCCAACGAATTTAAAGGGAGGATGGGGAAATGGAATGCAGGCTGCAAAGATAAAGAAGGCAGAATGTGAGATTCAAGGACGAGGCACTGGTTGTCTGGCTGACGCATAGACATTTTCTCATAACAGTATATTTTCTCCGAATTGTGCAATGTGACCTGTTCAGAGATGGGAGGGGGAATTCTATACTTTTATGATGGGGTTTTGCTTGGGGTTTTCCAGAGCTGGTTTTGCTTTCATATGTGCCAAAATGGTGTACTCAACAAAGTTTTACATTAATGTCTTGAAGATATTTGCTTGGTTGGGTTTGTCAGTCGGAACCATGACATTAAGTTCTAATTAAGCTGATTTATTGCTAATGCCTATACACAAGAATCTAGTCAACTAAGGCTCAGCACTAAACTGGGACTAGATAAGAGTCAACCCAACTCAAGAAGGGTAGGACTTGGACTGTTTGTGGGAATGTATTAATTCTAGGCTGATGACTCTCTTGACTCCACCATCCAGACTCTGTCTGCTCTTTTCCTACAATATTCTCCTTACTTAATTCTGATCCATTCTATTTTCAAATCTACCGCAAGGTAGAGGAGTTCTTTTTTATAAGGCTTCTTTCGTTTTTCCCCAACTTGGAAAGGGTCATTGAAGGTGGGATTCCTAAGAGGCAGAGAGAAAAGAGAGGGGGGTAACAGAATTTGAAAACAAGAGAAAGAAGCACATGTGTATCTGTGTATGTGTGTGTGTGTGTGTGTGAGAGAGAGAGAGAGTGTGTAAGCGGGTACATAAATCCCTTCTAAAATTAGAAAGCCAATTTGTCTCTGAAGCCTGGGGAATGAGATGTACATATCCTTGGAAAATTAAGAGCAAAACAAGGTCTGTTGAATTCACCTGCTATTCTATACCTTGGAGGAGAGAGAGAGAGAGAGAGAGAGAGAGAGAGAGAGAGAGAGAGAGAGAGAGAGAGAGGGAGGGAGGGAGGGAGAGAGAGAGAGAGAGAGAGAGAGAGAGAGAGAGAGAGAGAGAGAGAGAGAGAGAGAGAGAGAGAGAGAGAGAAGCTGAGAAGAACTTTTCTGCTTTTTCCCAGTTCCCTGCTGGGAGGGGGACAAAACACCACTAGTGGTTGGTGGTTTGGAGCAATTTATCAATTCCCAAATAAATAGATGAAATGAAAGAGGAATTTCAAACTGAAAGAGGCCTGAAAGAGAAGATCATCTAGTTGCTAAAAAAGTTCCACTTATAATAATAATAATAATAAACCTTTATTGTCAAAGTACAACTATGTGTACATTGAGATTAGCTGAGCCTCCCCCTGTGCTCTCTCCCCCCCAACACACAGTGATAACAAACCCTCCATCTCACCACACCATGTGAACCAACTACACCACACACCGGCCTCCCAAGTCAATTCTGCATAAGATTATGTCCCATTTAAAAGCCTAACAGCCCACGGATAAAAGCTATTTTTCAGCCTGTTGGTACAGCTGGCTATACTCCTATATCTCCTACCGGATGGTAGGAGAGTAAAGAGATACCATCCAGGGTGTGAGTCGTCCCTGAGAATCTTCCTCACTCTTCCAAGGTAACGAGGAGGAATTGACCTAAACACGTCCCAAAACAGCCACCGTAAGGATTTCAGGACTGCTAGTTTTTGGGACGTAGGATGTGACTAAGCTGTACCAAGACTGGAGGCTGAAACATGAAGAACACTTGCAAGAACTGGGTATGTCTAGTGACAAGAAGGACATAATAGCAGTCTCCCCCTATTTGAGGGGCTGTCCCAGAGAAGAGAGGTACAATGTATTCTCCAAAGCACCTGAAAGCAGGACAAGAAGAATGGGTGGAAAATAATCAAGGAGAGAAGCAACCTGAAATTAAGGAGAAATTTGGAAAATTTCTGGAGAAACCTGCCTCCAGAGGTTGTGGGTGCTCCATCACTGGAGGCTTTCCAGAAAAGATTGGACAGTCATTTGTCTGGAATGGTATAGGGCAGGGGTAGGCAACCTCGGCTCTTTTATGACTCATGGACTTCAACTCCCAGAATTCCTGAGGAATTCTGGGAGTTGAAGTCCATGAGTCATAAAAGAGCCGAGGTTGCCTATCCCTGGTATAGGGTCTCCAGCTGGAGCAGGGGGGTTGGACTAAATGACCTCCAAGGTACCTTCCAGCTCTGTTAGGCCTGTCCAATCTCACGCTACCCTCTTTATGAATTCAACAAGGTTCAGGCAGGCTGTTCTGAATCACCTTCTCATGCTTTTTCCTTTCACAGAACTGAAGGACAGTTTGAACTCTCCCATCTCCTTCCTAAGGTAGAGTCCCTCTACAATATCCTAGCCATCCTGAAATTTTAGGGTAAGCTCTGGGAGGCATTAAAAAGAACACCTCACTTATGGGACCTCTCCCTCTTGCCAACCGCAAGTGATAGGGGTGTTTTAACTTATTGTTGTGGCCCATATGGGGTCAAAATACTTTGTCAGGTAGACAGATAGGAAGCATGGCCAGCTAAGCTGGTTTATTGTACAGCTACACTAACAGTATCTTGCAAGTCTGAAAGTACAATTCTCCCATTGTCTCCTTTACAGCCTGAGAAAGTAGGGAGGGTCTCTTCTGAATGTCTTTCTCCACCCATTATGCAACTCTGGGCTATGCAGTCTCTTATCTGACCTTTCCACAGGTAGCATCTCTTCTCCCCTTTTCCCAAGGTCTTTCCCACATACCATTACAGCTGTCTCCTATACAGCCTGAGATGTTAGTGAGGGTCTCTTCTGAACCTCTTTCTCCCCCCATTATGCAGCTCTGGGTTATGTAGTCTCTTATCTGACCATTCTCTAGGTAACATCTCTCTACCCCATTTCTCAAGGTCATTCTCCTACATCATTGCACCTTTGAGGCAATTATTGATTAGGGATAAGCCAATATTGGATTCGGCCATGTGATAGAGAATCAGTTTCCTGGTTTGACTTTCCAAGATGGATCACCCAATTGATCTGGTGCCTCAAACTGGATGCATGCAAATTGGATTCCTTGTGGAATCACGCACAGAATCTACCGTAATATCGGTTTGATTCAGCTCAATGCCTCAGCTCCTGTGGATTTGATTTTTCCAAATGAACTCTTTGAAGTGCATCAAACCAAACTTGCTGTGGCCTAATATTTAGTACTGATTGTATTTCTTTACCCCTTTTGCTTTTGCTTGGGCCAAGTATAGGAGGATAAGTACCAAAAGGAGAATAAGGCAATGGGCAATTAAAAAAAAAACCACATTGGTAAAACGATTAGCACTAAAGAAGAGCCGTATAAATAGGTGCAACAATTAAAACTAAATCGATTCTGAAAAAGCAATCTGGCCCTAAAGGAATTGTTATTGCATATGGTGCACACCTATGGTATGCAACCAGGCCTCCAATTTCTAACTTAAGAAAGATTGTACGGAGATCAGTTTTCCTCTGGAGAAGAAAATGGCATATTATTGAAGGGAGATAACAGGAATTTCTGATCAGGGGGCATGGAGATTTCTTGATGCCCACAACTGCTGGTCTTGCTCCAAGTCCTTCAGAAGGACATAATTTCAACCTGGAAGGAGGAGGAGGAGGAGGAGGAAGGGATGTCACGAAATGCCACGTTCACGTTACAGACTTTGATTCATTAACTATCCTTCCTGGTTTCCGAACTCAAGAGCTCTGCTAATGGGAGAAATTCCTCTATCCGGGGAGAAAGGAAGGCATGAAAAACCTGCCCTCTCCTTTGCACCTGTTCTAATGGCTGGGGGGGGGGTGCAGGGAGGCGAGTCTGCTAGCTCTACATTTCTTTTTTTTACAGAGACAGAGCTGGGGCTTTTGAAGGAAATAACCATCTCCAGCAGTTTTAAATTAAAGATATTTGAGGGCGGCGTGGGGAGGGAGAGCAAAAGAAAAGTATTGATGGAGTCTGTAAAAGTAAGGTCCAGGTGACCTTGGGAGACAGTGGAAAAGTCACAGGCAGAAGGAATGGTCAGATAACAGGCAGCGTAGCCCTCAGCAGTAAAAGGGATGTGGCCGACATCTCAAAAAGACCCTCCCTAGTTTCTATAAAGGTGGGGGGAGAGAGATGTTCTCTTAGTCATGACAGATCCTGTCGATGTAAATAAGCAAAAATAGAAGTAGTTCATGTAGATCAGGGGTCTTCAAACTTGGCCCTTTCATTACCCAACTAGGTAATAATAATAATAATAATAATAAAGTTGGAAGGGACCTTGGAGGTCGTCTAGTCCAACCCCCTGCTCAGGCAGGAAACCCTATACCATTTTAGACAAATGGCTGTCCAGTCTCTTCTTAAAAACTTCCAGTGTTGGAGCATTCACCGCTTCTGGAGGCAGGTTGTTCCACTGTTTTAATTGTTCTAACTGTCAGGAAATTTCTCCTTAGTTCTAGGTTGCTTCTCTCCTTGATTAGTTTCCATCCGTTGCTTCTTGTCCTGCCTTCGGGCACTTTGGAGAATAGCTTGACTCCCTCTTCTTTGGGGCAGCCCCTGAGATATTGGAAGACTGCTATCATGTCCCTCCTCGTCCTTCTCTTCATTAAACTAGACATACCCAATTCCAGCAACCGGTCCCTATATGTTTTAGCCTCCAGTCCCCTGATCATCTTTGTTGCTCTTCTCTGCACTCTTTCTCAACATCTTTTTTACATCGTGGTGACCAAACCTGGATGCAGTATTCCAAGTCTGGCCTTACCAAGGCACTGTAAAGTGGTATTAACACTTCACGTGATCTTGACTCTATCCCTCTGTTAGTGCTTAGCACTGTGTAGCTCACAATGTTCTTTCTTTCTGGACTACCTTGGGAGGCTGACGCAGTGGCCCATATGAAAGATATCTCAGAAAGGCAAGCTAGTTGTGAAGCTGTGGGAGGAGAAAATGAAAGCCGTTAAAAAGTGGAAAAATATTTCCCTTCTCTCCATTGTAGATCAGGTTAGCTCTTGATTTTTTTTTAAAAAAAGAAATGCAATAAACCTGCTAAAGCAAGGGTCCAAAAACATAAATGTGCCAAACCTCCCCATTTTTCAACCTTTTCACCCTAACCCTTGCCTGTCTCATGGTTCTAAATCAGGGGTCTTCAAACTTGGCCCTTTTATGACTTGTGGACTTCAACTCCCAGAATTCCTCAGCCAGCTTTGCTGGCTGAGGAATTCTGGGAGTTGAAGTCCACAAGTCATAAAAGGGCCAAGTTTGAAGACCCCTGTTCTAAATCATGTTTGGTTGCTATTCCTGCTATTTCTTTAAGCCACCTTAGAAACGGAACGCCTTCGCCACAACTCAGCCAAACGTTTTAAGCAAGGGAAGCAAAATGGAACAAACAGAAATTAACAACAACAACAAGAATAACCCACCAAAAAAGGAACAAACTGAATGAAAGTAGGAGCCATCTTCCTGTAAGAAATCCGTCTCTTGTTTGTCTCTGTTGAGAAGCAAAACTCAGTGGAAATAATGTGAACTGAAGGAAGGACTTCTCAGCTGAGTTTAGACCAGGTGTAAGTCCATATGGGAGCAAAACACTCTGCATGTATGTTTTTTCTGTTAACAGCATTGATCTGGCATCTTAATCAAAGGGTTTTTTTTTAGGCAGTGACCTGAAGAACGTCAACAGCAGTTTTTTCAGCGTAGCCATGAATAACAATAAATTGCATTGAAGGCCAGATGTCTCAAGTCTTCCCTCGTTAGGGATCAAAGATGCTGAAAGCTCACATGAAAAGCAACATTTGCCCACGCCTCAGACGATGAAAAATGGGAAAAGTGAAGGCAAGGTCAGGATGACACTAAATGGCAAAGAAAAGGTCACTGCAGTTGACAGATGCAAATCAATTTCTCAACCCTAAGATTGCAGAAGTCTTGAAGCAATGAGAAGAAACTGCACTTATCTCTTTAATGCCCATTAAAAAAAAACAATTTCTGAGAAACCCTCTCTTTGCTTGAAAAGCAAGGACATTAAACTGTAGCCATCTTGGCGGGTTTCGTGTATGCATGCCTAATTGGACAATCGCGAGAAGAATGGCCTGAAATTCAGGGGGGGGGGGGAAAGCCAGACTTTCATCTTTCCTTTTTCATTACTTCTGAACATAATTCGTTTCCCAGCTTAGTAACCCCATTGCCTAAGTCTTCTTCAGCTCTTCTCTGTTGATACTTTCCTTTTAAGCTCGACCAATTTGAGTTTCATAATCAATACTTCCATCTCCACCAAACATCTGAAATGGATGAGAAGCAGGAATTTTGCTTTGATGGTCCAAGAAGATGGATGGATCCAGTCCACTCCAGTTAGTTTATTAGAGAGTTAACACCAAGCTTGTGGGTCTCTTGTCCTTCTTCCAAATTGAATCATCAATTCCAGTTCCCTCCCCATTCCAGTTTAGCATTTTTCCCCCCATCTCCCAGCAATACAAACCAATTAATTCTGTTAAAAAAGGTGCAAGTACGGAGGATAGGACGTTCTTTGAAGTCTTCCTGCGATCAGCCACAGGTGTGAAATCACAATTGTTACACTTCAACCCTGTCTCCCACGCACATTCCATCTTGTTTTGAATAGACTAGGCAGAGAATAGTGCGACATATATATTTCCACCGGGCGATTCCACAACCATGCCAGTTCCATTTTGAAATGTTCAGACAGTTAGTAGTAGCTGGAGGGATCATAAAGGAAGAAACATACATAGATACATACATACACACACACACACACACACACATCCCTTGCTATGTGTGCTGATGAGACAGAGCGAGGGGAGGCAGGAGTGACCGGAATGGGTAAAACAGAAGAAACAGGGCGACAAGACCAAAATGAGGACAAGGAGATGCGGGACAACTAGAACAACTACAGTTAATTAGGACAGGCGGGCCCATTACACGATCCATGCGTAGAGCAAGGAGTCAATTAGATTTATAAGTAAACTCCCCCCCCCCCAATGCTTACTCTGATGACGCTGGCAGTGGACCAGCGAAAGCTAAGACAGTCGATTTTTAAGATTTTATAAATGGTTGCTTTTATTGTTTTTACTGTTTTTAACAATAAACAGCTGTTTTATATTTATCCCAGAGTTCGAGGATTTTATACCATTATACATATTTATACATACATACATACATACATACATACATACATACATACATACATATATATATATATATATATATATATATATATATATATATATATATATTGCTCAAAAAATAAAGGGAACACTTAAACACAATGTACTGTATTTAATAATAGGATGTCTTATCTTGTGTTCCCTTTATTTTTTTGAGCAGTATATATATATATATATATATATATATATATATATATATATATATATATATATATATATATATGTGTGTGTATGCAAAAATATTTCAGAGTGTGGTATGTTGTAGAAAGCTATGGAGATGACCTTGGAGAAAATATCCAGCAGCTATTAAGGCAGTAATAGATATGTAAACATGTACTATATTGAGCCCAGGGGAGGTAGGAATAGAATAGAATAGAATAGAGCTGGAAGGGACCTTGGAGATCTTCTAGTCCAGCCCCCCGCTCAAGCAGGACAACCTATACCATCTCAGACAAGTGACTGTCCAGTCTCTCCTTAAAAATCTCTGGTGTTGGAGCACTTCCGATTCCTGAAGGCAAAGCCGTTCCGCTGGTTGATTTTCCTCACTGTCAGGAAGTTTCTCCTTAATTCCAGGTTGCTTCTCTCTTTGATCAGTTTCCAAGCATTGTTTCTCATCCTTCCCTCTGGTGCTTTGGAGAATAACGTGACCCCCCTCTTCTTTGTGGCAGCCCCTCAGATACTGGAGCACTGCTATCATGTCCCCCCTATTTCTTCTTTTCTTTAGACTAGCCAAGCCCAAGTCCTGGAGCCGTTCTTCACATGTTTTGGTCTCCAGGCCTTGGATTGTCTTAGTTGCTCTTCTCTGAACTTTTTCCAAGGTCTCAATATCTTTTTTGTAGTATGGTGACCAAAATTGTTTGCAGCATTCCAGGTGTGGTCTGACTAGGGTATAGATTAGAATCGATTAGAAAGGGAATTAAGCTCGTTTGGCTGAAACCCCCTCAATAATTCGGAGGTATAAGGTGGGGAAGACATAGGCACGCTGGCAAATGGTGTTACTATAATCTCTCAGTATCTTTTTGGTCTTCCTGTGGATCCAGTTGCCTGATCTGGTCCCCCTTCCTAGTGGACACGTGATCACGGTTCTTAATCCCACTGAAGATTGGGTGAAGGACTTCTCCTTCCTCTGAAGAACATCATTATCCAACTTGGATTTTTTTTTTCATTTGCAAAATGTGTGCGTCTCCCAAGGTTATTTGCACGCCCTTGTGGCTTGGGAGAGAGATCCAAATGATTGGAAGTGGTGAATTTGTCCTGTCTCTTGAAATTCTGCAGAGAGGTCCGTCAGAAACAACAGCAACCAACCACCTCTTGAAATCTTTCCGTCTCTCCAAACAGATGGCTGGGACGTCCACAAGAGTCCCTGCCACCTGCTGAGCAGAATATCAGCTACTGAAAACCCTTGATTGCTCTGAATTCTTTAGCTAGGCTCCCCTTCTCCCCAAAAAATATCCTCCTAAAATTCACCACTGGCGTCTCAGCCCAACGGCTGGTGGCAATTACAAACGAGGGCTATCTCCTTGCCATCATTTCAAAAATCAATGTTCTGCATTGAGCAACGCTGACATGGAAACCAGCATCTCTGCCTTCCTTCCTTTTCTTTCTTTTTTTTTTTAAATAATCCTGGCTGTGTAAACAAGATAAACAAAACAGTCCTCTTTTTTTCTTCCCCTCCGTGGCTGAGAGGAAACATAACGTGCAAGGAACAAATTCTAAATAAACCATGATGCCTCTCGGCTACGTTTTCAGCAAGCAATGGAGGAAAGAACTGAGTTTACCCCACAATTGGCTCAGGTTAAAATTAAGTTTCTCTGTCATTGTTGGAACGGACTGCTGGGCTGTAAGGAGATCAAAGACTGAAGTTAAAAGTGGGAAAGAAGGACCGGGCGTCAGAAAATAAATTGGAAGCAAACAAGGGACTGGGAGTCAGGAAAAAAAAAAAAAGCTAGAGGCAAAACGACAGCTAGTCCTCCGATTGATGACCTCAAGCAAGCCCCAAATCTCTGTTGTTAAGTGAGACATTTGTCAAGCGGGTTTTGCCTCGTTTTAACGAACGTTCTTGCCACCGTTGTTAAGTGAGTCGCTGCAGCTGATAAGTTAGTTGGCTGGTTGTTAAGTGAATCTGGCTTCCCTCATTGGCTTCGCTTGCCAGAAGGTCAACAAAAGGGGATCGCTTGGGACACAGCGACGGTCATAAGTATGAACCAGTTGCTGAGCGTCTGAATTTTGATCATGTGACCGTGGGGATGCTACAAAGGTGCTAAGCCACTTTCCCCCCCCCCCAGTGTTGTTGTAACTTTGAGCGGTCACGAAATGAACTGTTGTAAGTCGAGGACTAACTGTAAGGGAAGCTCAGAAGAGTTGCTACTCAGGAGTAGCTGGAACAGGAAACAATGCACTTTTTGTCACAATGTCACAGAGAGGAGGGGGGTCAGCCTATTCTCCAAAGCACCTGAAGGCCAGACAAGGAACAACGGATGGAAACTGATCAAGGAGAGATTCAGCCTAGAAATAAGGAGAAATTTCCTGACAGTGGGAACAATCAACCAAGTTGCCTTCAGATGTTGTGGGAGCTTCATCACTGGAAGCTTTCAAGAAGAGACTGGACTGCCACCTGTCAAAAATGGTGTAGGGTCTCCTGCTTGGGTGGGGGGTTGGACTAGGTCAGGGGTAGGCAACCTCGGCTCTTTTATGACTCATGGACTTCAACTCCCAGAATTCCTGAGCCAGCTTGGCTGGCTCAGGAATTCTGGGAGTTGAAGTCCATGAGTCATAAAAGAGCCAAGGTTGCCTACCCCTGGACTAGGTGATCTATCTAACCCAAAACCTACCTAACCCTAACCCTTCCAACTTTGCTGTTCTGTTCTGTTCTGTTCCATATTCCATTCCTATTCCTATTCCTATTCCTATTCCTATTCCTATTCCTATTCCTATTCTATTGGTCTCACAGCAGAGGGCAAAGTCTATCTGAGGCCCCATACATTTTCCTTGATTACAGTATCAACTTCAGTTCAATGGTTCACCACATGGTGGGTCTGCCTATAGATTGGCGACTCCTAAGAAGCTATCATGTCTGCACTCACGCAGAAAGCCAAACCAAACCTAAGCAAACCATGTTATGCGTCAACCCAATGACCTGCCCCATGCAACTCAAAACATGCAACGCCCTAGTGGCTGTGCTCTCACGACCAGATTAGTGATGCTTCCTGAATTATTTCCCAGGTTTGTACACCACAGTGTATCATATCTTAATCTGACAAGGATGGCTTTGCAAAACATGTGAAGCTGCAACGAAATGAATCAAAGATGAGAGACCTCAGGGCTCCCTACTTGACAGAGCAGCTTCCGGATCTGTGGGCACCCTGGTTTCTTGCTTGGGAGATTTGGAAATGTCACGAGCTTGCAGAGATTGGATTTTGGATTCGATTGTTTGGTTAGGATCGAATGATTGGCACCAGTTTCCCCAGCCCAAGTCACTTCCTTTGGAAGCAGGCGTGAAGAATTAGGACCACATGTTGAGTTCTGGTTAAGCAGATTCATTTATTGATACATTATTTATATTTATTGGTGTATTTATACACAAGACTCTAGTCAACTGATGGTCAGCACTAAATTAGCACTAGATAAGAGTCAACGAAATTTAAGAGGGGTTGGACTTAGATCATTTGTGGGAACGTAATGATTCTAGGCTGATTTCTCTCTTGACTCAACCAACTGTGGAACACATAGTTCTTCAGAGGTTGTTAGCCTACATTTCCCAACATTCCTTGATCCCAGTGAGGTCAATGGAGTGATGGGCCTTGGAATTCAACATCATTTGGAAAGCCACCAAGGTTTTCCCCTCTTCCCCAGATTTCACAAACAGTACGGTGATGTAATTATCCAAGTAATATCAGAATTAGTTAGGGTTAACAAGGTAAGCTGAACAAAAAAGGGGTGGAGTGGTAAGCAATCTGTAGAGGTGTGGGTGCTCCCAGATTTGCAGAAGTATAAATTCTAACCCTGGGGAAGGAAAACAGAAGGACACCCTCGTAACATACAGGATTCCAGTGAGAATGACATAAATTAAATAAACACCAAGCACTGAGTGCTAGAAAGGGTCAAGAAGCGAGGGGAAAATAGAATAATTTTAGAAGAGAATACGGCTATAAACAGCAGCAAGCCTCAGCAAGTATCTCTGGACAAATCTGTTTTCTGTTTGAGAAGCAGAGAGAGGGGAGAAGAGGACATATTTTCATGGTGAGCCACCTGAGAAGTCAGCCAGTGTTGGACACAACCATCCCAGTTGGGAAGAGGGATCATGCAAGGAATCAGCCTGGACTCAATATCCATGGGTAGCTGAGGAATTCTGGGAGTTGAAGTCCACAAGCCTTCAAGTAGCCCAAGTTGGACACCCCTCCTTTAAAAAGCCTTGTCTGGTCATTCTCAGGTGAAGGCTGCCAGTCTGGGGAGATTCCTGTATTACAGGCAGAAAACAATAAAGTAGCTTGAACTCTACATCTGCGGGTCTGATTGTTCGCGCCTGACAGCCCAGCCTTCTCAGCTGGAAAAAGGACTCAGCGGACTCTTCTAAATTCAAGTTGGAGAGCCAGATCTTTCGGTAGCTAATAAATCTCCGTGTCGGGAAGAACTGAGTCTCCAAGGAAGCAGGGCTGGCAAAAGAGACAGTTGCCAAGCAATTCAAGATGAGCTTCCTTGGAGGGCCAAAAAAACTGGAGATATATAAAGCACTCCTGCACGTCTCAAGCATTTTACCCTCCCATCCATTCCCTCCAATCCTCCCCAATCTGAAGGATTGGCCCCTTTCTGCCAAGTTAACAGGTAGCTGTTTTATTTATGCTTTCCAGGCAAAAGTTATTAAAGGCTGTCTCTTTTTTTTCCCCAACCGCACTCTTAATAGGTTTTCTCAGCAACGAATATAAAAATGGGGCAAGCGGCAATGGCCTCTTTTATCTTGTTTTTTGGCTTTATGTCTCACAGGAAATGAGAAAGCCAGAAAAGAGAAGTGGGGTTTGAATTAGGAGGGAGTGGGCACCTCCTTCTATCTTCTCTAAAGTGACTTCATCAATCTAGGTTAGGAGTATCTTTTCTGGGATGTTGAGGATTGCTGATTTGCAAAGATTTAGACCTCTCTCCCATCCACTCTTCCCCCAAAGGTAAAAAGCACAAAATTACATGAATGGGTTTTTGAGCAACTAGCCCCAAATTCTATTCTATTCTATTCTATTCTATTCTATTCTATTCTATTCTATTCTATTCTATTCTATTCTATTCTATTCTATTCTATTCTATTCTATTCTATTCTATTCTATTCTATTCTATTCTATTCTATTCTATTTATTCTATTCTATTCTATTCTATTCTATTCTATTCTATTCTATTCTATTCTATTCTATTCTATTCTATTCTATTCTATTCTATTCTATTCTATTCTACTCTGTTCTGTTCTGTTCTGTTCTGTTCTGTTGTTCCATTCCCGTTCCCATTTCTTATTCTCTTCTCTTCTCTTCTCTTCTCTTCTCTTCTCTTCTCTTCTCTTCTCTTCTCTTCTCTTCTCTTCTCTTCTATTCTATTCTATTCTATTCTATTCTATTCTATTCTATTCTATTCTATTCTATTCTTCTATTCTACTCTATTCTATTCCATTCTATTCTATTCTATTCTATTCTATTCTATTCTATTCTATTCTATTCTATTCTATTCTATTCTATTCTATTCTATTCTATTCTATTCTATTCTATTCTATTCTATTCTATTCTATTCTCTGTTCCTCTGATGAATTTCAGGTAGAACTTTATCTTTCATTGCACAAAGCAACCACGCCATTCTAGAACTTTCAGAATGGTTCTGGTGGTGTTCATTCATGATTAAAGAAGGGGACTGCATCTATTCAAATCATGTTTTTTTTCTCTCTCTCTCTCTCACAAGGCTGAGTTCATGTAGCCAGTCCAGATAAAGAAATGTATGGAATTTGGATAGTTGTAACTTTCTGGAGGATGTATGGGTGGTCTCTGAGTCTGGTTGTTTTCCTGCAGAGATTTCATTACCAAACTAGGCAACATAATCAGCACCCTGATGATATTACATCTGCGAGAAAACAGCCAAGCTCAGAGATCACCAAGGACCCTACAGTTCTACCCAGAACTACAAATATTCGATCAATAGGTTATGTATCTTCCCATGTTTCATGAATCCATTTGACTGGATTAATTTATGTTTTGGATAACAGAGGAGGAGGAGGGGGGAGGGGGAGGAGGAAAAGGATTGTGAGGTCCTTGGTGCTCTTTGAGCTTGGCTGTGTTTCTTGCAGATGTTTCATTACCCAATTAGGTAACGTCATCAGTTCTAGAAGGGGAGGAGGAGGAGAAGCTTTGATAAAAAGCTTTACCCAGCTGCATTTCTTTTGCATACTCAGCACCGTCATACACAAATGTGTGTGCAATTGGGATTGTGGCCTTCCCCAGACACGTTAGCATCTTTTGGGAATATTCCCAGTGAGGCATCATCCCTTGGCTTGCCAAGTTCTGAAATTTGCAGAGAGCACGGAAGCATCCTCCCGCAACTAATTCTCATTTTGTACACAGCGGACGCACACCCGGGCAGGATGGGAATGGTGGGGGGGGGAGGAGAGAGAGGCACGTTCCCCCAGCAGACTCAGAAAGTGCAAACTTGATACACCCAGAGAGAGCCGGCATTATCGCATGAGTAATTGTTTCCCCCTTTTCAACAGGATAGCACGGAAGGAGAAACGGCACACAGGTGAATGGGGAAATTGCTTTGTGCTTGAATTAAGCTCCTGTGGTTCCTCTGATGGACTTGGAGAATGGTTGGCCTTTGAAAAAAGGGGTTGACCGACTGGTTTAGTAATGTCATCAGTCATGCTCCCCTTTTGTCAGGAAAAATAGCTCTTTTATTTTACTTTTTAAAAAAAAAAAATAAATCAGCTTTTGTGGTGCACTCTGAGCTTGATTGTTTTCTTGTGGACGTTTCATGACCCAACTAGGTAAGAGCATCAGTGCTAGAAGGGAGTGGGGTTTGCGGAGAGGAGGAAGAGGAGGAGGGAGAGGTGGTAGAGAGGAAGGGGGGAGGAGGAGGACTGTAAGGTCCTTAGTGCTCTCTGAGTTTGGTTGTTTTCCTGCAGATGTTTCATGACCCAACTGGGCAATAGCAATAGCGATAGAATGGAGTGGGGTTTGTGGAGGAGGAGGAGAAGGAGGAGAAGGAGGAGGAGGAGGAGGAGAAGGAGAAGAAGAAGAAGAAGAAGAAGAAGAAGAAGAAGAAGAAGAAGAAGAAGAAGAAGAAGAGGAGGAGGAGGAGGAGGAGGAGGAGGAGGAGGAGGAGGAGGAGGAGGAGGAGGAAGAGGATGACTGTAAGGTCCTTAGGGCTTTCTGAGTTTGTTTGGTTTTTTTGGAGATGTTTCATGACCCAGCTAAGTAACAGATCAGTGCTAGAAGGGAGTGGTGGTTGTGGAGGTAGAGGTGGAGGTGGTGGTGGTGGTGGTGGTAGTGGAGGAGGAGGAGGAGGAGGAGGAGGAGGAGGAGGACTGTAAGGTCCTTAGGGCTTTCTGAGTTTGGTTGCTTTTTTTGGAGATGTTTCATGGCCCAACTAAGTAACAGCATCAGTGGGAACTTGCTCTCATTTTATGTGCGAGAGGCTTACCCTATATAAGGGCTCTACAGGGCAAGCCACTAACAGAGATAGGCAACCTTGGCTCTTTTATGACTCGTGGACTTCAACTCCCAGAACTCCTGAGCCGGCATGGCTCAGCTTCGAAACCTCTCCCTTTCCCTTCAGCATGGCTGGCTCAGGAATTCTGGGAGTTGAAGTCCACGAGTCATAAAAGGGCCAAGGTTGCCTACCCCTGCATTAGAATGTAAAATGAGAGCAAACCCCACCCCTTTCTAGCACTGATGTTAGAGACCCACCAAAGGTGGCATTTTGAAACTGGAGAATGGGTCATTGTAGAACTCCAAAAGCTAGACTACAAGCTAGACTCCAGCAGTATGTGGATCGAGAACTACCAGAAGTACAGGCAGGATTTCGAAGAGGCAGAGGAACCAGAGATCAAATAGCCAACATACGCTGGATCATGGAGAAAGCTAGGGAGTTCCAGAAAAACATCTACTTCTGCTTCATTGACTAAAGCCTTTGATTGTGTGGATCATAACAAACTGTGGCAAGTTCTTAAAGAGATGGGAGTACCAGAACATCTTATTTGTCTCTTGAGAAACCTATATGCGGGCCAAGAAGCAACAGTGAGAACTGGACACGGAACCACTGATTGGTTCCAAATTGGGAAAGGTGTCCGGCAAGGCTGTATACTGTCGCCTTGCCTATTTAACTTATATGCAGAGCACATCATGAGAAAGGCAGGGCTACATGAATCAAAAGTTGGAATTAAGATTGCTGGAAGAAATATCAACAACCTAAGATATGCAGATGATACCACTCTAATGGCAGAAAGTGAAGAGGAACTGAAGAGTCTCTTGTTGCGAGTGAAGAAGGAGAGTGCAAAAGTTGGGTTGAAACTAAACATTAAGAAAACCAAGATCATGGCATCCGGCCCTCTCAATTCCTGGCAAATAGATGGGGAAGAAGTGGAGGTAGTGACAGACTTTATCTTCCTGGGCTCCAAGATCACTGCAGATGGGGACTGTAGTCAAGAAATTAAAAGACGCTTGCTCCTCGGGAGGAAAGCCATGGCAAATCTAGACAGCACACTAAAAAGCAGAGACATCACCCTGCCGCCAAAAGTGCGCATAGTCAAGGCCATGGTCTTCCCAGTTGCAATGTATGGCTGTGAAAGTTGGACCACAAGAAAGGCTGAGCGCCAAAGAATTGAGGCCTTTGAACTCTGGTGCTGGAGAAGACTCCTGCGAGTCCCTTGGACTGCAAGGCGATCAAACCGGTCAGCCCTAGAGGAGATCAACCCTGACTGCTCTTTAGAAGGCCAGATCCTGAAGCTAAAACTCAAATACTTTGGCCACCTAATGAGGAGGAAGGACTCACTGGAGAAGAGCCTAATGCTGGGAAAGATTGAGGGCAATAGAAGAAGAGGACGACAGAGAATGAGGTGGCTGGATGGAGTCACTGAAGCAGTAGGCGTGAGCTTAAATGGACTCCAGAAGATGGTAGAGGACAGGAAAGCCTGGAGGAACATTGTCCATAGGGTCGCGATGGGTCGGACACGACTTCGCAACTAACAACAACAACAACAACAGAACTCCAAAGCTTCTGGTGAGGATTGTTACAAATCTAGTCTACTGAAATGCAGCGTCCATGATTGCGGTACACTGTTCAGGAAGCTGCAGTGGATGTCAACTGGGTTGGATCAATTTTTAGGTGGCGAAATCTGCTGTGGGCATGCAACAGTTGTGGCAGCAGGCTTTGCATTAGTTTCCAATAGATTTCCTGATATTGATTTCAAAGCCCTCTAGGTTTGGGTTCCTGGATACCTTCAAAATTACCATTGACCTATCTGAGGTGTTCAAGGATTGGCTGTTCCTCACTTTTCAGGAAGGATAGGACCAGAGATGGTGTTTTTGGTTTTCATCTCTTGGAATCTCTTCTGCCAACGTGGGATTCCAACATTGTTCTCAAATGTGGTGGCATCAGAAGGCTTTTGGAGAGCTTTCTGAAGCATGTTCTGGAGGGTTGGGACCAGTGGTGGGATTCAAATATGTGAACAACCGGTTCTCTGTGTGGATCCTGCTTCCAGAATTCCACCCTGGGCTTGGGCAACAAACAATTAGCTTCCGGTTTTGCTGAAGTGGTGTGAACTGGCTGAATCCCACCACTGGTTAGGACATTATTTGTAGGTGATGATCTGTCTGAGGCTGAGGGACAAGTCAAACATGTCATTAGTTTGTAGTCCAGGGGTGTCAAACTGCTGGCTCACGGGCCAGATGCCTCATGGCGAAACCGCGCCCCCACCCCATTGCTGGCAATGGGGAAAAAGTCGCGATATGTCATGACACGTCAGGTGACATTGCGACTTTGACACCCCTGTTGTAGTCTCTTCACACCCACAAGAGATCGTAAGTCCAACCCTTCTTGAATCCCACGGGCTCTTATCTACCACCATCTACTGCCACTTGACCATTAGTACTTCAGATTCTTGTCGAGAGCTAGCATGGATGAAACTTGTGTGCAATTTGAACAACCTTGGTTCCTGATTTCTTCTGCTTGACATTATTTATGAGTTGGGTTATGTTTAATGCTAATAGCTAGGGTTTAATGTCCTGTGATTGAGTGCTGGGAGTCTATTATGAGATTACTCCAGTCTACATTAAGGATGAATGTATGACTGTCGTGGGGGAAATTATCCCTTCGAATCAATCAACCTCTTCCATTCAATCTAACTACGTAAGCTGGCGGAAGAAGGGCGGGCATTGTTTTGTGGGGAGTTAGCTTATCATCCTAGCCCTCTGGGCTTGTCTAGGAGAAGCCAGATCTTCAAGACGTTGTTTCCCTCCACGGAGACACACCATCAGCCTGCTCACCTTTATGAATGTCATCAACGCAAGTGTGCAATTTCTGACAGCTCTGGATTTCCACCTGAATCGATTAGCATATTTTAGATCCAGACCGATAGTTGAACCATGCTTGCATTCAGCAGGTTAGAAGGAACAGTATCTTTCTCTTTTCTTTTTTCTTTTCTTTTCCTTTCTTTTTTCCTTTTTTTTCCTTTTCTTTTCAAGCACTAGGGACAATAATTCCAGCTTTCATCTCCTAATGCAAGTTGGTGTCAGTTTGGCCTTCTCAACCCAGGCAAGTGGATTAAACTTGGCGGATTCTGTGGACACTGATGCTTCTAATAAAGAAATCACAACCACAGCACTTTCCTTTCTCTTTTCTTTTTTCACCTTCTGTTTTAGCAACAGGCTGAAAAGAGTCGGAACCTAGAGGAAGGGAAGGAGGGAGAATTGTAATTGTACCAGGAGAAGCAACGGATGGAAACAAATCAAGGAGAGAAGCAACCTGGAACTAAGGAGGAATTTCCTGACAGTGAGAACAATAAACCAGTGGAACAACCTGCCTCCAGAATTAGTGAATGCTCCTACACTGGAAGTTTTTAAGAAGAGACTGGACAGCCATTTGTCCGAAATTGTATAGGGTTTCCTGCCTGAGCAGGAATTGAAGACCTTGGACTAGAAGACCTGCAAGTTCCCTTCCAAGGGATGCGGTGGCTCAGTGGGTTAGGACGCTGAGCTTGTCGATCAGAAGGTCGGCAGTTTGGCAGGTCGAATCCCGAGTGCCACGTAACAGAGTGAGCGCCTGTTACTCATCCCAGCTTCTGCCAACCTAGCAGTTCGAAAGCACGTAAAAATGCAAGTAGAAAAATAGGGACCGCTACGGTGGGAAGGTAACAGCGTTCCGTGCTCCTTTGGCGTCTAGTCATGCCGGCCACAGGACCACGGAGACATCCTCGGACAAGCGCTGGCTCTTCGGTTTTGAAATGGAGATGAGCACCGGCCCCTAAGAGTCAGAAACGACTAGCACGCATGTGCGGGGGAACCTTTACCTTTTACCTTAAGGTTCCTTCCAACTCTGTTATTCTATTCTATTCTATTCTATTCTATTCTATTCTATTCTATTCTATTCTATTCTATTCTATTCTATTCTATTCTATTTTCTGTTCTGTTCTGTTCTGTTCTATTCTATTCTTTAATTCCATATTCTTCTCTTCTCTTCTCTTCTCTTCTCTTCTCTTCTCTTCTCTTCTCTTCTCTTCTCTTCTCTTCTCTTCTCTTCTCTTCTCTTCTCTTCTCTTCTCTTCTCTCTCTCCTCTCCTCTCCTCTCCTCTCCTCTCCTCTCTTCATTAAAAAGAAATCCAATCTAGAACTAAGGAGAAATTTCCCAGTGAGAACAATTCATTGCCTCCAGGAGTTGTGGGTGATCCATCGTTGGAGGATTTCAAGAAGAGACTGAACAGCCACTTGTGAAATGGTATAGGGTCTCCTGCTTGAGCAAGAGGTTGGACTAGAAGACCTCCAAGGTCCCTTCCAACTCCATTATTCTGTTATAGTGTAGATCTGGTGAGTCCTGAGTAGGTTGGAGCCCCCACCACTGGAACAAGTTGCAACAATCACTCTAGGAACGTCTGATGTCTTATACTCATTTATTGTCCAGAATAAGAATATTGCTATCTGCAAAATGTTATTGAGATAGGGCAAGATAAATGTCACCTGGGAAACATGAGCAGGACACAGCATTTGACATAAAGTTTCACACACATCGGCCTGGATGTTGGGTCTGTCCGTCTGTGGTCATCCACAGAACCAGAAAAGCCTGGTTCTATCTAGTGGTGAAGACACTTGCCTCCCACTTGGAAGGTTGACAGTTCAATCCTGGCTAGCAACAGATGTTTATCTCTCCTAGGGTGCAAATAAAAAAAATCTGCTGTGAACTCCATGTAGGTGTCAGGAAGGGCATCTGGTCAGTGAACACTCAGCTCCATACAGGCTCCCTGACCATACCCCTAATTAAGGAAAGTCATAAAAAAGGGAGTTATCTCAAGAAGGAAGAAGTCACAGTCTGAGGTTGGTTGTAGACCAAACAAGTTACTTGGATTGATGAAGTGGCCACGGTTTTATATAATCTGCATATGCCAAGTTGGCTTGTACAACCATCTCAGAAGAAAGCTGCTAAGATGCTATTTTAATCCCATCCCACTTCTGGTGGATAATTTAATGTGATGGTCAGAATAGGCTATTTTTCTGCTTCTATAAAAGCTTCTTATTATTCTTGCAGTCCAGAGTGGATAGGAGAATCCACAACAACTTGGTGCGTTCACGTACATGGTGGAAAAAAAATACAAAACACCCTCAAACCAAGATCCACACCTTCTAGTATTCCAAGGATAAAGAATAAACTGACGTACACGTCTGACACTGCTATTTTTGCACCAAAGATGTCTCTGTCAAGCCTCCAACTATTATAGCTGTTCTCCATCTGTTGGATATTCATTTGCTTCCCAGTTGTCTGTCGTTGCTTGATTCAGAAGATGAGAAGGTGGTTGCTCTTTTGATTGAAATATATATTAACAGAATAGCACTGACCTGCGGTATGTTATCGTGACTTCTAATGGTAGATCGGGTAGTCCAAGGCGGTTTTAATTTAACTTTAAATTTTAAATTTTAATTTGTTTTAATTGTGGGCTTGTCTTAATTTAATTCTATTTTAATTGTGTTTGTTTGTATTGTTTTAATTTGCCCTGTAAACCGCCCTGAGTCCTTCGGGAATAGGGCGGTATATAAAATCAATCAAATAAATAAATAAATAAATAAATAAATAAATAAATAAATAAATAAATAAAGCCAACACATAAAACGTTCTTCTGCATTTAAAACAAGACACACCCTACCTCAAGTTAAACTCCTTGCATCAAGACCTGGACAATCCTATGACCTCTAGGTTAATCTTCAGAAGGTACACCAACATTAGAAATTCTATGCTGCCAAAGACCTTCAAAATTACTATTGACCCATCTGAGGTGTTCACGGATTGGCTGTTCCTCACTTTCAGGAAGGATGGGGATAGGGGCATTGGGGTGGTATTTTTGGGTGATGACCTCTTCTCTTGGAGTGTCTCCTCACAACTTGGGGTTCTCAGATTATTCTGGTGACATCAGACATGTTTTAGAGAGTGTTCTGAACCAAGCTCTGGAAGGTTAGGACCTTATTTGTAGGAGATGACCAGTCTGAGCCTGAGGGAAGGGTCAAAAATGTCATTAGTTTGGAGCGCCTTCATATTCATGAGAGATTGTAAATCCAGCCAAACCTCTTTCTCCTTTCCTTTCTACCTTGGTCCAGCTTCAGTTCTGCATATTTATGTCCCCAGTGTACTTTAGTAATTTCTAGGTAACTCCATGATCATAGTTGAACCATTTTAATGCTTTAGCCAAATGGTATTGGGAGATTTATATATAGCTAGAGAGGAACAGCAGGCAGGCAGAGTTGAGAAACAACCTTGTAAGCTATGCCATTAAAATAAATATATGTTGGCCAACCTCAGCATTTGATAAAGGTTAAGAAATTGGCTAGTTTTCAATTTATTTATTTTTTTATTTTTTTAAAAAAGCAACTTAGATTTATTTGATACAGGCTGATGTTTCGATAGAGCACAGGCTGACAGTTTGAAGGTAAATGGGTGGTTATAGAGAAATAGACAGTTCAAGAACATCTAAACTAACATGCCAGAAAACGAGGCAGCCTGGAAATAAGTGAACGAATTCCGTAGAATGGGATTCTCGCCAAATAATTAGAACTTAATTGTCCCCAACAATTTGGTTTAGTTCATTAATCTACTGATGAGACTGATTAAAGCTCACAGGCATCATGATTGATGAGAGAATTGCAATATCAGAGCCTGTAGTGTAATCACGGAGTGGGATAACAACAGAGGATGCTTTTCTTATCTGTCCCATGTCTAGATTGTGTGCGTGATTTGTGGAGGCTTGCTATGGCCCCCTCATGGTACAGTCACAATAGCATGAAATCACAACAATGGGCCCAGATTTGGGGAAAAAAAACACAAAAGCACAGGAAAACCTCGTTCACGCCAGATCTCAAATCGAGAACCCTACCTCAAATTTCTGCACAACCGTGACGTCTTGGGATTGATCCTGAGGTAGCCAGAGGTCATGATGGCTCAGCGGTTAAACATGCTGAGCTTGTCAGCTGGAAAGCTGACAGCCCAGGTTTGAGAGCCAAGTGCCAGGTGATGGGGTGAGCTCCAGTTACTTACCCCAGCTCTGCCCACCTAGCAGTTCGAAAGCATGCAAATGTAAGTAGATCAATAAGTACCACTTTGGCGGGAAGATAACAGTGTCCCATGTGCCTCGGAGTATAGTTACGCTGGCCATATGACCCCAGAAATTGTCTTTGGACAATGCTGGCTCCCTTGGTCAAGAAACGGAAATGAGCACTGCTCTCTAGAGGTGGACAGGGAAACTGGACAGGGAAACATTTACCTTTATCAAGAAGATGCCTAACAATTTTTATAATTGTATAGTCCACATACCTAAGATATGCAGATGATACCACTCTAATGGCAGAAAGTGAAGAAGAACTAAAGAGCCTCTTGTTGCGGGTGAAGAAGTAGAGTGCGAAACTTGGATTGAAACTTAACATTAAGAAAACCAAGATCATGGCATCTGGCCCTCTCAATTCCTGGCAAATATATGGGGAAGAAATGGAGGTAGTGACAGATTTTAATTTCCTGGGCTCCAAGATCACTGCAGATGGGGACTGTAGCCAAGAAATTAAAAGACGCTTGCTCCTCGGGAGGAAAGCCATGGCAAATCTAGACAGCACACTAAAAAGCAGAGACATCACCCTGTCAACAAAAGTGCGTATAGTCAAGGCTATGGTCTTCCCAGTTGCAATGTATGGAAGTGAAAGTTGGACCATAAGAAAGGCTGAGCGCCAAAGAATTGAAGCCTTTGAACTATGGTACTGGAGAAGACTCCTGCGAGTCCCTTGGACTCCAAGGCGATCAAACCGGTCAGTCCTAGAGGAGATCAACCCCGAGTGCTCTTTAGAAGGCCAGATCCTGAAGCTAAAACTCAAATACTTTGGCCACCTAATGAGAAGGAAGGACTCCCTGGAGAAGAGCCTAAGGCTGGGAAAGATGGAGGGCAATAGAAGAAGGGGACGACAGAGAATGAGGTGGCTGGATGGAGTCACTGAAGCAGGAGGTGTGAGCTTAAATGGACTCCAGAAGATGGTAGAGGACAGGAAGGCCTGGAGGAACATGGTCCATGGGGTCGCGATGGGTCAGACACTACTTTGCAGCTAACAACAACAAATAGTCTGCGTAATAGCTTTGCTTGATTTTCTCTTCTTCCAATAATATTCTCTTTTGCCAACCTTAAATTAATACAGTTCTTATTATTTGAAGAAATGACAATTAAATACAGACACTTTTCTCATGTTTCTGCAAATAAGAATCACATCAACAGAAAAGCTTCTTTTCATCGATCATCTTGATTGCCTCATCATAGATCTTGTTTACAAAATTTCTTATTTAAATTTGTTTTCCCCACAATATCCAAAGCATTCTTACCGGTTAAGATTTTCTCAAAATTAGTTACACTTAAGTATTGAAGTCTTTTTTCCCATACAAGCCATCACACTTTTACATTTCTCATATCTTAAAGAAAAAGAGGGGGGGGGAAATCCCAGAGAAAACATTTCTTTTGTATAAACCGTCCCAACATTTTTATATTTCTCATGTCAAAAAACCAAATGCAAAGGAAAAAAGAAAGAAAACATACTGCGTTACTCTGTTACAGACAACACGCTGTTTACCAAATATTAAGGCGATTATCTTAAAAATCAGTAAAACATTTTTTTTTAAAAAAGATGGTGTAGGATATGAAGTCTACATATTTAAAAGACACTAAGGTTGAGAAAAGTCGGTCCAGCCGAAGGCAGTGTTGTAATTGAGGGTCAGCCTGTGGGTTCGGCAGTTGGGTCGGACGACTCAGAGGAGGAGGGGGGTGTTGAAGACCTTGCTGAGGGGGTTGAAGATCTTGCTGATGAGAGCCCTCAGCCAGGCCCCTCCCACTTGGTCACCACGGAGACCCAGCTGTGTGAGCCTGACAGCGTGGATGAAGATGACCCACAGCTGGCCCTGTTCAAGGATGCCCGACGCAGGAGGCAGTCAATTAGGAGTAAACAGAGGAAGGCAATGGGGCTTCTCGGAAGGAGGCAGAGAGAAGCCACGCCCTGAACTCTATATAAGGGGAATGTGTGGGAGGGCTGGTTTGCTGAAGGCAACCGCTTGGATAGTTCATGTTTCTTAAAGCTCCTGTTTCTTGGTTTGTCTTGTTCCGTTTGTTTTTGTGGTAATAAATTTGGCAGGCGTAATTCCAGCCTCTTGCCTTCTTGTAAAAGGGGTTGTCCCTGCCTTTTCTGCAGGGCCGGTAGCAGGCTGGTACAGAACAGGCAGCACTTGGACAGCTCAAGTGAAATTGCTCAAGGTTCAAGCAGGACATAGTCTCTGATGACCAGACAAGGAGACAGAGGTTGTGTCCATGAACGTTTGACACCAAACCTTTGGAGATGCTCAAAAACCCTAAACAGGGCTCTGGTTGGTACTGTGGTAAAAGACACGAGGGCACCTAGGGGTCAAAAGCCTACCCTGCAAATTGGGGGAGAAAATGAAAAAAAAAATAATCAAAATCAAGCCACTACTTCACTGTGTGTGCATGACGTCTCCAAGAATCAAGCCTGAATTAAGGGAATTTAATGGTTTTAATCTCTACAGAGCATTGGGTTTTATTGTCTTAACGCTAGCTTGTTTTATAACATGTGTTTTAGCAAATCTGCATATCACCTAGGGAACTGGCTTCTGGGTTGTTTATTTTTTTTTAACCAAACAAGAAAATAATTAAATACAAATTCTTCATATCATGCCTTTTCCCCCTGAATGATAACAGGATTTTTTAAAAGTATCATGTTGCCTGTTATATTTAAAGCTTTTAAATAGAAAAGCTTTTCCACCGTACTGTTTGAAATCCGCATTTTCTTTTAATGTATTGTTTGGGGTTTTATTTCGCTACCTTATCTTCTGGATGATTGGCGAAGGGAGAAGTGGGTTAAATGGATGTTAAACAACCCAAGAACGCAATCACTTTGGGTTGGAACGGCTCCCGGCAGACACTGAATACGTTTCGTTTTGGAACGGGGCTGTGAAGAAAAAGATGACAACGGTCGCAAAATCTGTAGCTTTTGGAATGCTGCAAGGGACTTTCTCAGTTCCCTGATTTCTCTATGCTCCAGGCCACGAGGGTCAAAGAAAGCAAAACATAGTTCATGTAGAAGGATCTTAGGACCATGATGGGGTCATGGATTTATTCAAGAAGATCTTGAGGTCACTTTTGGCATCTCCGGAAGACTAATCTAAACAGAATGGTTGCAGGTATGGGATATGTCTACTTTATTGAAAAGAAGGACTGGCAGCAGTCTTCCAATATTTGAGGGGGTGACCCAAAGAAGATGGGGGTCAACTGGTTCCCCAAAGCGCCCGAAGGCAGGACAAGAAGCAACGGATGGAAACTAATCAAGGACAGAAGCAACCTTGAAATAGGAAGGAATTTGACTGAACTGAGGGAGAATTGTAAGTGGGTTAGGACGCTGAGCTTGTTGATCAGAAGGTCGGCAGTTTGGCAGGTCGAATCCCGAGTGCCGCGTAACAGAGTGAGCGCCTGTTACTCATCCCAGCTTCTGCCAACCTAGCAGTTTGAAAGCACGTAAAAATGCAAGTAGAAAAATAGGGACCACTACGGTGGGAAGGTAACAGCGTTCCGTGCACCTTTGGCGTCTAGTCATGCCAGCCACATGACCACGGAGACGTCCTTGGACAAGCACTGGCTCTTCGGCTTTGAAACGGAGATGAGCACCGGCCCCTAGAGTCAGAAATGACTAGCACGCATGTGCGGGGAAACCTTTACCTTTACCTTTAATCAACTAAAGTTGGCACCCAGATAAGGGTCAATGGAATTCAAGAGGGGTTGGACTTGGGCTTGTGGAAGCATAACAATTCTAGGCTGATGACTTATTTAAATCTGCCCTCCCCACCCTGCCTGCTCTTCTCCTACACCCCTAGAAGCATGAGTTGAGTTGGCTTGCTTCTAGCCTGGAGAAGAGAGAGAAGGCGGTAGGACATCCTAGTGAGCCAATTTTGCATTCTCTGATTCAACTTTTGGATCCCTTGAATCTGGCCCCTTCCAATTTAGAAAGACAGAAAACTGGCTCAAAAGTGGTGTGACCATGCAATTTATAAAAGACCCCATTAGAAGTCCCTCAACTCTCTCTCTCTCTCTCTTTCTCTCCCCCGTCCCCGTGTGTTTGTGTGTGCAAGAGCTTGACAAGTCTATTTCTCACTCCAGCAATTACTTAATACATCTCCTTAGAAATGTGATAATTGGATCCTGTGGCAAATCTGCACACAGTTTGGGGTGACCTTGACTCCTTAATTATTCCTTGCTTTGGGTAACCAGCTTTCTACTTCCATGCCAGTCACAACTGGTTTAACTCTCATAGAAAAAAAGAAGAAGAAGAAGAAGAAGAAGAAGAAGAAGAAGAAGAAGAAGAAGAAGAAGAAGAAGAAGAAAGAAGAAGAAGAAGAAGAAGAAGAAGAAGAAGAAGAAGAAGAAGAAGAAGAAGAAGAAGAAGAAGAAGAAGAAGCCAACCACAAATCCTTTTCCCGCAATGGAAATCTCAGTCTTGACAAAAGGAATCTCTTTCTCATCTCTCTCTCAAGTGGCAATGTGTTTGAAGAATTATAGGTTTTTACAACGGGGGTGTGTTTTCCTTCCAAGCTACCCATGCATCTGTCCTTCTCAGGGAGAACCAGGGCTTTTTTTCTCATAGAACGCTCAGAACGGAGTTCCGGCACCTTTTTTTGGATGGAACCTTGTAGGATAGGCAAGGTGGGTTGTATGACATGTGTGAGTTCCAGCACCTTTTTCTTTTACAAAAAAAAAGCACTGGGGAGAACATAACATGAGACAGTGCTTCAGGTGACAAGAAAGGGATTCCTGTCCATGTCGTCTCCATGTGTGTTTAATATTTTGCCTTCTGACTTGAGGTGAGTCGAGAACACCATGCGCTCCAAAGCTTAAGCAAGAGCGAAGGTTGACCTCTTTGAGTGCTTGTCCCATATCTGCCACACACATAAAAATGTCTATTTTCTTCCTGGGAAATAGGAATGTACTTCCCTAAATAAGAGAGTACGATTGGTTGGCTGGCTACATGCCATCAGATTTTGTCAACTCTTAGCAACCACCTTGAAAGATTGTCTCCAGAACAATCTGTGTAGTACCCTACATGGCATGGGTCCGGAGTACCTTAGGGAGCACCTGCTGCCGGCATCAACTTCCCTCCGCCCTGTGCATTCCCGCGGGGAGGGCCTCCTCGGGGTGCCGCCGATCGGGGAGTGTCGTTTGGTGGGCCCCGGGGGAAGGTCCTTCTCTGTGGGCGCCCCGGAGCTATGGAATCGGTTGCTGGTTGGGCTCCGGATTGCGCCCGACCTCCGCTCCTTCCAACGCGATCTGAAAACGTATTTGTTTGAACAAGCCGGCTTGGCCTGATGGGGGGTGGGTTGGGTTTTTTATTGTTCTTAATATTTGTATTTATTGTTTTCTACCTCGGGCATTATGTTTAATTCCTTTTAACTTTTGTATTTTTTGTATTTTAAACATCTGCCCTGTTCACCACCCTGAGTCCTTCGGGAGAAGGGCGGTATATAAATAAAATTAATAATAATAATAATAATAATAATCTCCCCAGGATGCAGAAAAGAGGCATTCCAGTGGAGCAAAAACAGTGGCATTTACATGCTTTGGTTGGGAGGAAGAGAGTGAAGCTGGCTCCTCCCTAGCGATTCTCAGAGTAGACATACAGTGATGTAATTAGTTGCTTTGGTTCGGCAAGATTCTGTCTGTCGGTGAGGGATAATGAAGGAAACCATCCAGAAGTAACTCCACATGCCTTTTTTTTGGTTTTCGGGACTTGACATCAACCAATGCAAGACACTTTGCCCTTCACATAGGGCACCCTGGCTGGAAATCTCATCCGAAATGAATTTTGGAAGGAAATTCTCGTTCCTTGCCAAGTGACAACTCGGCAGGGGGAAAAAAAGCAGACATATGTTCATATGTCTATGCAATGCATCTCAGCTCCTTCCGATATTTTCTCAGCTGCATTCCAGCGACAGTAATTTCCGCAAGTTTAGAGGTTGGTCTTCACTAACAGTGGTTTCCCAGCCCGTCTTGAAATCTTGAAGCAAATACTGTGTGTGTTTTTTTTATAATAATAATAAAAACCACTCCCCACCTTAAATCTTTGCCATTGACAAAGTAAAGCTGAATACAGACCGATTTCCTTCAAAGGAGGCATTGATCCAGCGTGAAGTGGAAGAACAGATGGCTAAAAGGGGGAACAGCAGCCCTTTAATTATGATCACCAAGGAAGGTTGTAATGCCAGCCCACAAAAAATCGTTAGCAATTTTCCCTGGATTCGTACATTATTCCTTTCAAGTGGCGATCTATTTCCAGTCAACGTAATTTCTTTTTTGTCCCTCCCCAGCACCAAAGCGCATCGAAATGCTGTATCCTTGAATTACGAACCTTAAAAAAGAATTGATATCGAGAAGCGAGAAAGACATCGTTCAAAGTCAGATCAAGGATGGCCACTACAGTGTTTGAAAATCCAGACTTCCTTTGTGGGGGAAAAAAGGCCATTCCTGACAACATTGTTGTGCCCTGAAACAAGAACAACCAAAAAAAAAAAGTCCAATTTTGTGACTGTCAAATGAAGGGAAAGAGAATGAACTCACCAGCAATAAATATAGAGCGATATCTTTATCTGCACAGCTATTGAAACTCTCCAGACTTTGAACAGAGAGGACTTGCGTTGCCAAAGCTTTCATAGCTGCATAGTCAAATGTCAGGATCAGGAAAACGTAAACTCCTGAGATAAACCTTTGGGGTGACCTTTCACTGCGAAAGCCAGACGCATTCAGAAATGGTATTGATTTCTTCTAGGCAGAAGTAATTGGATATAATGAACCATCAAGTTAACTTATTAGTAGAGAGGAAAATTATTGCAACCTGCTCTCATAAAGTTATGACAGTGGGCTGCGGAACGCTTTGCTGGAGAGGACATTTCAGAGTTTGGGCCACCACTAAGAGGGTGGTAGCCACTTGGCTGAGAAGCACTTGGATCAACATCTTCAGAAATAATCTTACCATGGTTCTGATTCAAGAGTCCTCCACAGTTGAGAAGATAAAGAAGTTTGAAGGTTCAGACTTTATACTACAGGTCCAAGCAACTAGGCCAGGTCAGTTCCTTCATCTCTGTCCTGATCTAGAACATAGAGTAGAACATAGAATAGTAAGGCTGGAAGGGACTTTGTAGGTCATCTACTCCAACCCCCTTCTCAAGATGGAGTCCCTATATCATTTCAGTCAAGTGGCTGTCCAGTCTCTTCTTGAAAACCTCCAGTAAGGTTAATAGTGAGAACAATTAACCAGTGGAACAACCTGCCTCCAGAAGCTGTGAATGCTCCAACAGTGGAAGTTTTTAAGAAAAGATTGGACAGCCTGAAATGGTATAGGGTTTCCTACCTGAGCAGGAGGTTGGACTAGATGACCTCAAAGGTCCCTTCCAACTTTATCATTATTGTTATTGTTGTTATTGTTATTATTATTGTTACTATTACCTGTTTATCACATTCCTCCAAATTTCATGATAATAGTCTTACTCCAAGGCGCCCTTGATAGAGAGATAACATTTTTCTTTTTCTTCTGCTTTGATCCTGTCATACCTGTCGCTGCCCACTGTTAGAAAGAAAGCTATTAATCTTAGATTCTAGGTTGACTTTGGTACAGTTTTAGAAAATTTGTTGCTATCCTTGGTGGCGCCTTCGGGCGATTGAAATCTTGTGTGATACACCCCGATGGAAATACGGCAAGGTCTAGGTGAGACATTCAGAGCAAATTTGATTGTACGAAAAAAGGCATAAATAAATAAATTGGGGAGGCATGATTTTTTTTTATGTAGGATCTAACATTGGGAACAATCCAACGCAGCTTATTCCTTGGTGTCAGCAAAGCCAGTGGACAGGAAGAGCGACTTAGACAATTGCCGCCTCCTTTGTCTGCCTTTCTCTTTAATAATTTAAAGGTTTTTTTATTTCTATCTGCCAGGGGAACAGTACTGGCTTCTGGAGGAAGGCAATCAACAATGCAAATCGGCTTTCTTTCTGAGCAACGATAGATCTCTGGTGGGGAATGCGGTTTATGTATATATTTTTTGTCCTGTCTTTATTATTTTTATAAAATTAGAACAACCCTGTGTAAGGGTTGGGTTGGGACAACAGAGGCGGTCTGGCCCAAAGCCACCCAGATGGCTTTCATGCCTAAGGCAGGACTAGAACTCACCACCTCCTAGTGATTGGCCCAAAGCCACCCAGATGGCTTTCATGCCTAAGGCAGGACTAGAACTCACCACCTCCTAGTGATTGGCCCAAAGCCACCCAGATGGCTTTCATGCCTAAGGCAGGACTAGAACTCACCACCTCCTAGTGATTGGCCCAAAGCCACCCAGATGGCTTTCATGCCTAAGGCAGGACTAGAACTCATATGGTGATTGCTCAAAGTCATCCAGTTGGCAATCAGTCAATCAGTCAATCAATCAATCAATCAATCAATCAATCAATCAATCAATCAATCAATCAGTCAAGTGACCCTAGCCAAGTCTGTGGGCAAAATCATGGGCTGAATTCAGAAGAAGCATAGAACATCCTTTTGGAGGGACCCTTGGTTACAAAACAATGGTATTACAAACCAATGCATGTCCCTATTTCAGAGAAAACTTTTGATTTCAGTTATGGGCACTGCAATATTTTTTGTGTGGGGGGGGCTGGTCTGGTGCTTTGGAAAGAGCTGACCCACCTCTGATCCAAAGGCTGACCTACCTTTTGCTACCTATTGCACTACAAGGTGGAAGGAAAAGGTGATATAACTTTGTATAGCATTGCCAGTTCGCCTTGCGTTTTGTCCCACGATGCACTGATTAGCTGGCATCCATTAGATTTGCATTTTGGGTTTCCCCACCCCTCGCCCCTGACGATCTCAGCACTGCAGGCATCTGCAGTCTTCTTTTTCTGGTGGTGGAGGGGCAGGCAGGAAACCCAGAGACCCCCGGGGGTGTTCATTGAATAGATGATTGTGTTTTCAAGTGGTCTTCAGGATGAAAACTCAATAATCTTCCGAGCCTGGCAAATGGAATTGCGCCACCGGTTTCAATAGGAAAACAGACTCGGATGTTTTCTATTTAGAGCTCCTGGCTGTGCTGTGGGACAGAGTGGAAGGGGACAACTTGCCATGGCCAACTCATTGTGGCCAACTCACCATGGCCAACTCACCATAGCCAACACCAGGGCCAACTCACCATTGCCAACTCACCAAGGCCAACTCGCCACAACCATCTCACCATGGCCATGATTAAGTGGCTGGAGGCTATACCGTATGATGAACAGTTGTGGGAACTAGGTATGTGTAGTCTAGTGAAGAGAAAGACAAGGGGTGACATGATAGTAGTCCTCCAATATTTGTAATATAGAATAGAATAGAGCTGGAAGGGACCTCAGAGGTCTTCTAGTTCAGCCCTCACTCAAGCAGGAGGACCTATACCATCTCAGACAAGTGACTGTTCAGTCTCTTCTTAAAAAACTCCAGTGATGGAGCGCCCACGATTTCTGGAGGCAAGCTGTTCCACTGGTTAATTGTCCTCACTGTCAGGAAGTTTCTCCTTAATTCCATGTTGCTTCTCTCTTGGATCAGTTTCCAAACATTGTTGTCATGGTTTGCAATCTTATCACAACTTCCGGGTGATTTCTCCCTCCCAAATGAAGCAATTAAAATAACAGTCTGTCTCTTATATTGCCAGTGCAAAAACATGTCAATGTTTGCAGCATTGACAATTGTTTCTTATCCTGCCCTCTGGTGCTTTGGGGAATAAGTTGATCCCCTCCTCTTTGTGGCAGCCCCTCAAGTACTGGAATACTGCTATCATGTCACCCCTATTTCTTCTTTTCTTTAGACTTCCCAAATCCAAGTCCTGCAGCCGTTCTTCATATGTTTTAGTCTCCAGGCCTTTGATCATCTTAGTTGCTCTTCTCTGAATTTTTTCTAAACTCTCAACATCTTTTGACCAAAATTGGCTGCAGCATTTCAGGTGTGGCCTTACTAGGGTTTTATAAAGGTAAAGGTAAAGTTTCCCCCGCACATGCCTGCTAGTCGTTTCTGACTCTAGGGGCTGGTGCTCATCTCCGTTTCAAAGCCGAAGAGCCAGCGCTTGTCCGAGGACGTCTCCGTGGTCATTTAGCCGGCATTACTAGATGCCAAAGGCGCACGGAATGCTGTTACCTTCCCACCGGAGTGGTCCCTATTTTTCTACTTGCATTTTTACGTGCTTTCGAACTGCTAGGTTGGCAGAAGCTGGGACGAGTAACAGGCGCTCACTCTGTTATGCGGCACTCGGGATTCAACCCACCAAACTGCCGACCTTCCGATCGACAAGCTCAGTGTCCTAACCCACTAATACTTCTCATGATCTTGATTCTATGCCATTGTTTATACAACCCAGGATTGTATTAGCTTTTTTGGCTGCTGCTGCACACGGCTGACTCATAGTCAAGTGATCGTCCACTAGGACTCCAAGGTCCCTCTAACAGTTGCTGTTTTTTGAGGGGATTTCATGGAGAAGAAGAGGTCCGGCTATTGTCCAAAGCCCCCGAGGACAGAACAAGAAGTAACCAATGGAAAGTTATCGAAGAAAGATCCAATCTAGAGCTAAGGAGAAATTTCCCATCAGTGAGAACAATTAGTCAGCCTTGCTTCCTGAAGTTGTGGATGCTCTATCATTGGAGGTTTTCAAGAGAAGATTGGACAGCCATTTGTCCAGCATAGTATTAGGACTTCTACTTGAGCAGAGGGTTAGGCTAGAAGACCTCCAAGGTTCCCTCCAGCCCTATCGTTTTAAGTCCTCTCTAGGTTCTATGTGACAACACTGCAGATGGTTGGAGACTGCTGTCATATTCCTCCTTCACAAATCTCGTCCGTTAGGATAAACATATCCAGATTGTTTAACCGTCACTCATGGGGTTTCATTTCTCCTCGTTTGCCACATTCCCTTTTTCATGCATGATATCCAGAGTGACACCCAACTCGGTTTTGATCCGGGAATCTGGCCAAAGTCAACTCAATCGAATCTCCCGCTTGAACAGATGTTTTTGAGTGTGTTGTTAAATTGGGTGCCTTTAAATTAATCTGGTGATTTGGAAATACATAATCTGGGAGTTGGGGGGATTGCTTCCTGTAATATAGAGGGAAAATTAAATCAACTGAGTCAGAGTCACCCATAGATGCTTACCCTTGAATTATTATTATAATTTGTCTCCCACGAAGAGTGATATTTATTGCCAATACTATTTATAATCTACCCAGTAACCAAAGTTCTCTGGGCAGATTACAGCATTACTGAAAGCATTTTAAAAATGCAATGAATATAGATATTTATATCCTGTCTTTCCAGCCCCAAAAAGCACTCTGTACAGCTAATGTACACACACACACACACACACACACACACACACACACACACACACGCCCGACGTACTAAAAGAAATTAATAGCCTTATCTATGATTAAAGATATTGTTAAACCAGCCTATAAAATAATAATTTCAAGAATAAAGCCATGTTATCGTTCACCACAGAGCTTCATGATGAGGTGAGCTATGTGTTCCATTAAATTATTGAATTTATCTAGCATTCATTATTTATTTGCTTGGAGTTTTTTGTTTATTTATTTGTCTGTTTATTATTTATACCACCGTCTGCTTCCTAAATTTGGGTGGAACAGCAAGTAGTTGCGATGTGGTGAGCTGGTACATTGTGGAAATATAAATAATTCCATATAGATTGGCATTGTTGACCTGCTTTTTGACATCCACCCTGCGAGGGGGAGGGGCAACCAAAGAAAACATAGCTTTCTTAAGTTTCTAGTCCTTATGACCACAAAAAAAGAGGCTGAGCTCTCCTTTAAGTGAGGGCTTGATCCCAGTCAGTCACAGGCATAGTTGCCTTCTAAATTAGCTTTACTGTATCAATAATTAACAACAACAACAACAACAACAACATGACTCCGCAATTCATTCTAAACTTGACAGGAACACCAATTTGTCCTGCTTCATGACAGGGAGTTGTTTTCAAAGCACTGACTTAATGTTTACTGACTCTCGCTTGAATAATTTACTGGATTATTATTAGATTGTGTGTAATAAATTCAGTGCTGATTTATCACTTCCTTCTTATAGTATGGCAAATTATGGTTGGATTTTTGTTTTGTTTTGTTTTTGGATCGGGAGAAGATGTCTGGGACAATAGCAGAGTCTTATCTAACTAGCCCTGTGTCTGAAGGAATGTCTGGATTGGAAGACGTGTTCTATCCTGAATGCTAGAATATTATCCGAACGTGTGAGCAGCATGGAGACAAACTTTAGGGGTGTCTTTATTTGTAGGGTTAAATTAGCAGAATCGTGGAAGCCGGAAAGCATCTTTTTCTCCCCCCACCTTTACTTCCCAGGGAAATAAGGAGGGTCCCTTCTGAAATATTCCCCATGCCCCTTTTCTGCTTGAGGGTTGAAATACCTTTCCCACGATGGATGTACAATTTGCAGCTCTTCCTCCTGTCTCCCAAGGTCATTCCTACATACCTTTATGCCAAGATTTTCCACTATCGGCCTCCCGAGGTACACCACTTAGGAATCACAACCAAATGAGCTAATTGTACCTTATTGTAAGGTTGCATCGACAGAATCTTGCAAGTATGGAAAGTTCTCTTCCTTTACAGCCTGAGAAACTGGTGTGTATGTGTGTGTGTCCCTTCTGAGCGTCTTTCCCCATCTGTTATGCAGCTCTGGACTCTGCAGTCTCTTATCTGACTCTTCCCTTGGCATCATCTGTTCTTCCTGTCTCCCAAGGTCTTTCTCATTATAATCTCCTAGTAGACATGTAATAAGTATTTGTCCTTTTTTTTTTGAGCCTAAACATGATTAACCATGAAATATTTTAAAATTGTTTCCAGTGTATTTGCCCAGGACATAATTTCTAACCAATGTTTGAGCATCAACTGTTGTGAGTGCAAGGACCGGTCATAAATGAATTTTTTTTCAATGCCATTGGAACTTTGAAAGGTCACTAAACAAATAGAAGATAACAGAAGAGAACAGAATTTAGAATAGAATAGAATAGAATAGAATAGAATAGAATAGAATAGAATAGAATAGAATAGAATAGAATAGAATAGAATAGTTGGAAAGGGACCTTGTAGGTCATCTAGTCCAATCCCTCCACCCAAGCAGGAGACCCTACACCATTCCAGATAAGTCTCTTCTTGAAAGCTTCCAGTGATGAAGCTCCCACAACTTCTGAAGGCAACTTCTGTTCCATCGGCTGATAGTTCTCACTGTCTGAAAATTTCTCCTTATTTCTAGGCTGAATCTCTCCTTGATCAGTTTCCATCCGTTATTCCTTGTCCAGCCTTCAGGTGCTTGGGAAAATAGATTGACCCCCTCCTGCCTGTGAGCCCCCCTCAAATATTGGAAGACTGCTATCAGGTCTCCCCTGGTCCTTCTCTTCACTAGACTAAAAGGTAAAGGTAAAGGTTCCCCCCGCACATGCGTGCTAGTCGTTTCCGACTCTAGGGGCCGGTGCTCATCTCCGTTTCAAAGCCAAAGAGCCAGCGCTTGTTCGAGGACATCTCCGTGGTCTTGTGGCCGGCATGACTAGACGCCAAAGGAGCACGGAAAGCTGTTACCTTCCCACCGTAGTGGTCCCTATTTTTCTACTTGCATTTTTTACGTGCTTTCGAACTGCTAGGTTGGCAGAAGCTGGGACGAGTAACAGGCGCTCACTCTGCTACGCGGCACTCGGGATTCGACCCGCCAAACTGCCGACCTTCTGATCCACAAGCTCAGCGTCCTAACCCACTGAGCCACCGCGTCCCTAGACTAGCCATGCCCAGTTCCTGCAACCGTTTTTCTTATGTTTCAGCCTCCAGTCCCCTGATAATCTTTGTTGCTCTTCTCTGCACTCTGCACTCTTTCTAGAGTCTCAACATCTATTTTATAGTGTGGTGACCAAAACTTGCTACAGTGTATGATTGTAAGTCAAAGACCACTTGTATCTTGTAGATAAAAGACTTCCTAAATTCTCCTTAGCAAGGTCTCACCAATAAGAGGAATGGCAAAAATACTAATTCACCACTGTTGCATCTATGGATATACAAAACTTCCAGCACTAACCCTGAGTTTCTGCATTGTGTAATGTTTGCACTGTTGGAGACGATTATATTTGTTGATGTGCTGAGTGCATTAAACCTTTGCAAATCTCAACCGTCATGTTTTTCAATCCCACTCACTCTGGAGGGGGGAAAGTTGCGTGTTTTAATAGAGAAATTGCCTTTATAAATTGGTGCTTTTAGTGGGGAAAAAAATGAAAAATGCACTTCCTACTATGTAGTCTGATTCTTTGGGGCAGGTTTAAGAAATTGCTAAGTAGTCAAAAGGTAAAGGTAAAGGTTCCCCCGCACATGCGTGCTAGTCGTTTCCGACTCTAGGGGCCGGTGCTCATCTCCGTTTCAAAGCCGAAGAGCCAGCGCTTGTCCGAGGACGTCTCCGTGGTCATGTGGCCGGCATGACTAGACGCCAAAGGCGCACGGAGCGCTGTTACCTTCCCACCATCGTGGTCCCTATTTTTCTACTTGCATTTTTACGTGCTTTCAAACTGCTAGGTTGGCAGAAGCTGGGACGAGTAACAGGCACTCACTCTGTTACGCGGCACTCGGGATTCGACCCGCCAAACTGCCAACCATCTGATCGACAAGCTCAGCGTCTTAACCCACTGAGCCACCACCTAAAATGGATGAATACCGGATGAAAAAAAAAGACTTTTCATTCATTGCTAGTTTTGGTTTTAATTTCTCGAATGAACAAGCCAGCACAAACTCAGAGCAATTTCAGATTCTGGAAGAGTGCAGAGAAGAGCAACAACAACGATTAGAGGACAGGAGGCGAAGAACGGTTGCAGGAATTGGGTATGTCTAGTTTAATGAAGAGAAGGACAAGGGGTGACATGATAGCAGTGTTCCAATATCTCAGGGGCTGCCCCAAAGAAGAGGGAGTCAAGCTATTCTCCAGAGTACCTGAGGGCAGGACAAGAAGCAACGGATGGAAACTCATCAAGGAAAGAAGCAACCTGGAACTAAGGAGAAATTTCCTGACAGTGAGAACAATTAACCAGTGGAACTACCTACCACCAGAAGTTGAGGGTGCTCCATCACTGGAGGTTTTCAAGAAGAGATTGGACACCCATTTGTCTGAAATGGTATAGGGTCTCCTGCTTGAGCAGGGGGTTGGACTAGAAGACCTCCAAGGTCCCTTTCAACTCTGTTATTCTGTTATACATTTCAGACATTTGGGTCTAGTCCAGAGTGTCTTTCTCTTTGCATTCCGAAAGCTGATTAGGTTTCATCCTGCAACCTCCCCAAAATCCAGCTTTCCACTCCTTTTCAGGTCACAGATAACGTGGCAGTGATTGTAGTTTGCAAATTGCCCATTTGTCGGCTTTGACATCAAGAGGCAAAAAATTAATACGATGTTAAAAGGAAAGGAAGGGAATACATTCTGTATCATTAATTCAACAGGGGAGCCGATGACAAGATTTCCTTTAAAAAAGAAAATAAGAAAATAATGGTAACGGTGAATATTCGCATTCCTTTCATCCACTGAAAATCCAGAGGCAGAATTCGGAATGTCAAATAGCATCTTTGAGATGAAAGCAGAAATGACAAAGTCAGCTTGCTTATGTGGTGCTGCATCATCCAGGATCTGGACCCGAAGGATGGTTGGATGGATGGATGGATGGATGGATGGATGGATGGATGGGTGGGAAGATAGATAGATAGATAGATAGATAGATAGATAGATAGATAGATAGATAGATAGATAGATAGATAGATAGACAGACAGAAGATACATATGGCTGGAAATAGATAAATCTGGATCCTAGGGATGGATGGATGGATGGATGGATGGATAGATAGACAGACAGAGAGAGAGAGAGAGAGAGAGAGAGAGAGAGAGAGAGAGAGAGAGAGAGAGAGAGAGAGAGAGCAAGCAGATAGACAAGATACATATGGCTGGAGATAGATAGATATATGGGTGAAGAATGATGGAGATAGATAGATCTGGACCCTAGGGATGGATTGATGGATGGATGGATGGATGGATGGATGGATGGATGGATAGATAGATAGATACGATAGATAGATAGATAGATAGATAGATAGATAGATAGATAGATAGATAGATGATAGATAGACAGATAGATAGATAGATATGGCTGGAGATAGATAGATCTGGACCCTAGGGATGGATTGATGGATGGACGGACAGACTGACAGACAGACAGACAGACAGACAGACAGACAGATAGATAGATAGATAGATAATAGACAGAAGATACATATGGCTGGAGATAGATCTGGACCCTAGGGATGGATGGATGGATGGATGGAGAGAGAGAGGGGGAGAGAGAGAAGATACATAGATGCGAAAGAGCATGTGTGTGTGTGAGAGAGAGAGAGAGATACAGAGATACAAACATAGAGACATAGGTAGACAGAGCCATAGACAGACAGGCTAGATGAGTGGGTGGATGGGCAGATGGGTAGAGAGACAAAGAGATATATAGACAGACCCAGGGTTGTATGGGTGGATGGATAGGTGGATGGAGGGATAGATAGGTAGGTAGGTAGGCACAAGTAGCCCTCGCCTTACGAACACAGTTGAGCTCAAAATTCCTGACGTTACGTGAGAAATACGTTAAGTGAGTTTTGCCTCATTTTATGACCTTTCTTGCCGCCGTTGTTAACTGAATCACTGCAGCTGATAAATTACTCACCTAGTTGATAAGTGAATCTGTCTTCCTCCTTGACTTTGCTTGTCATGAAGGTCGCAGAAGGGGGACCACGTGACCTTGGGACACAGCAATGGTCTTAAGTATGAAGCAGTTGTCAAAGCGTCTGAAATTTGATCATGTGACCCTGGTTGATGCTGCAAAGGTTATTGCCGTTGTAACTTTGGAATAACCGCTAAATGAACTGTTGCAAGCCAAGGGTTACCTGTGGTGATTTCTTCCCAGTTTTCAAGAAAATATTGGTGGAGAAAGTTTATTAAAATCCCACGGCAGTTGAGAGTTGAATGCCACGTCCTCTATATGGAGTTTGTTCTTTTTCTTTTAATCATCGTCCATGGATTTCTCTTTGCGTAGTTGATGCAGTTAATCTGAGGCCTTTGCTATCCTTCGCTTTCTTGACGGCCTTCCTTGGCCCATTTATTAAATTTATATGCCAGCTGGAGTGACTCTCCAGAACTTTAATAGCTCGGTAAGATAAGGGATAAAAAAACAAACAGAACTCCGCAATCTCTTCCTTTAAGAGTCACAAACACAGTAGAGTCACTTCAAGAAGGAGGCACCGTTTAACTTTAATGGCTTCCTGCACTGCAGCTGCTTTTATTGGAAGGTTTACAAGATTGGTCTCTTTAAGCCAGACATCACTTCCTTTCCTTTAAATTTCCTCTTAAATTCTCCCATAGCTGTGAATCATTTTGGAACTACCAGAGATGTTGTAATATCGCACCCGGGAAGAACACAGTATAAAAACGAGTGATATTCTTGTAGCCTGGCTGGTAATTCTTGAGACTGCCACGAAGTTGCTGACAAGTAACGTGGAAAGAAATTTGCAGAAGGCTGCGTGCAGGTTCAAGCGTTGTAATTAATGCTTTCTAACTTGTATCTTGGTCTATATACCAAGCGAATGACCCATTGGGATCCCCATATCAAAATAACTTACCTTATGTCCGACCAGAACTTGAAAATAACATTTAACGTAGCACAAAATGGTTCGGTTGAGATCTGCATATGTGAGACTGATTGGGGTAGATTGCAAGGGCGACTCCGAAATAGAATTTTATCGTATTTTATCCATGTCTTAAATTATTGTACACTGTTACAATTTCATTTTAGATTGTATTTTATTACCGTTTCATTTTAAATCGTATTTTATTCTAATTCCATTGTAAATTGCATTTTTTCAAATTCCATTTTAAATTGCTTTTATCAAATTTTAGTAACAATTGGTTGCTGGAACTTTGCACCTTGATATGGCCCAAGGGTTAATCAGTAAAGACTTAGCTTTCTAACTTGCTTTTGTTTGGGTTAACAAAAAAAACAAAAACCACAGGCTAATAATTATACGGATGCAGAGGTTACTTCATAGATTTACAGAAGCTTACCTTTGAAGTCCCATAGGCCCCTTTAAAAACAAAAAAAAGCAACTGGATTTCCTTTGATTTCCTTGAAGACATTTCTCTTCTCATCCAAGAAGCTTTTTCAGTTGTGTTCTCCAGTTCTCCAGAACTGAAGAAGCTTCTTGGATGAGAAGCGAAATGTCTTCAAGGGAAAACAAAGGAATTCCAGTTGCCTCTTGAAAAAAAACAACACCCACCTTTGGGACTGAGAATCTCCATAGACCAGGGGTCTTCAAACTTGGCCCTTTTATGACTTGTGGACTTCAACTCCCAGAATTCCTCAGCCAGGCACGCTGGCTGAGGAATTCTGGAAATTGAAGTCCACAAGTCATAAAAGAGCCAGGTTTGAAGACCCGCGCCATAGACCTTTGAAGGGTGTCCCAGGGATTGTAATCTGTATAAAATGGAGCAGCGATACTCCTTTTATTATAGTAAATCTTTGATTCTGCAGATCTAGATTCAGTGGGCTTCAAGTGGACCAGAGGAAAATCTGAATCTCCGTTAAATATAGCCGAGCAATAGACAAGGTCTGTTGTTTTGCCAAACCAATTTGGGCAATGTTTGAACTTATTTGTACATTAAGGACGTTTGACCTACGTTCCATAGATTTTTACATGCATGTGTAAAGTCCCATTCACGTTAGCAGATGGGCTCTGAAGCAGCACATCTTCCCACGGTACAAACGGGTTAAGTCAAGAGTGGATTGTTGAGAACTGGATGCTCCTGTCTGATGAAATGTCAGTGGAGATTCTCAGTCACCCAGGTCCAGGTTGTCCCAAAGATGCTTTTTTTTTAGGAGGCAACTGGACTTCCTTGTGTTTCGCTTCTCATCCAAGAAGCTTCTTCAGCTCGGACTCCCCCCACACACAGCTTCCACAACAGCAGTCCTTTCAGCAGTTCCAAGAAGACTCCACACCCATTTGGGAGTCTCCCGATACTTCCATGTTACACCTCTGCTCCGTGAGCTGCATTGGTTACCAGTTGTCTTCTGGGTGAGATTCAAGGTGCTAGTAATGGTGTTTAAGGCCCTACATGGCATGGGTCCGGAGTACCTTAGGGAACACCTGCTGCCGGCGTCTACTTCCCTCCGTCCAGTGCGCTCCCACAGAGAGGGTCTCCTCAGGGTGCCTCCGGTCAGAGAATGTCGGCTGGTGGCCCCCAGGGGGAGATCCTTCTCTGTGGGCGCCCCGGAGCTATGGAACCAGTTACTGGTTGAGCTCCGGACGGCGCCCAACCTTCGCTCCTTTCGCCGCGATCTGAAAACATACTTGTACGAGCAAGCCGGCCTGGCCTGAGGGGGGATTGGTGGGGTTTTTTACTATTTTTATTGGGGTTTTTTAGTATGTATTAACTGTATTTTTAATTGGGCATGTATTTAATTACCTTTTATCTTTTGCAAATCTCTGTGTTTTATTCTTGCCCTGTACACCGCCCTGAGTCCTTCGGGAGAAGGGCGGTATAGAAATATTAATAAATTAAATTAAAATTAAATTTGCACCACTCAGGTGACCCTGAGGACACAGGCAAACCTCCAAGTGGCCTCAGCGACTCAGTAAAAGGATGCAAATGACCAGCTCTCTGCAAGGAGTATAAATCCTTCCCATTCCCCACCATCTAGTCAGAGCTGAAGAAGCTTCTTGGCTGAGAAGCGAAACGTCTTCAAAAGAAACCCAAGAAAGTCCAGTTGCCTCCTGAAAAAAAAAGCACCTTTGGGTCCTGTCTGATTAACGACTAATAATGTTTGCTGACTCCGTGCATTTCCCCCCCCCCGTCTTTTTTTCCCTTCTCCAGCACGGCTCCTTTTTCCTCACAGATCCTACAGGTGGATTTTGAGATGGAAGCACTCACCGAATTGCCGGGGATGCAGTTTATTACGTGGCAGGTTGAATATCCTGGAGGAAGGACGTCTGACCTCAGCATCTCCAAGATTTATGTTAGCCAGAAGGATCTCGTTGGCATTCTTCCCTTAGCTATGGTATGATAAATTATTTCTGCTCTTGGTTTGAGGATCACAACCGTATTAGCTCATCCACGACGTGGATAGACCAGAGTTGAATATAACAGAAATGTTCTTGCCTTCCAGTCTTTGGACTGAAGGTGAAAGTTGAAATCCAGGTGTGCTCCAGCTTATTTCTCTTACCTTATGATGCTTTGGGCGGTTAAGGAAGAGCAAATGAACCCAGAAGAGTAGAAGATAAAACAACCATGGTGGAAACCTAGTTGAACTGGGGGAGGGTTCCCTTCTGGGTTTCAGGATATTGGAAATTATTTTGGATTTTCTCTGTTTACGCTAATGTTCTGCAGAACTACAGGTCTTCTCCTACTGTCTGCCAGAGACCTAGATGTCCTACAATTCAATTTCTCCCATGTTCTGTCCATCATTCCTGCAATGATTGCTCCATCTCTGACATTAAACGCTTCTCTCTTCTGTTAGGAGATCTTTCTAGTGATGTACGTGTCTTGGCATCGTAGGTTGTTATAGATGTTCTCTAAGCTTGGTTTTTTATTTGTCCAGTTGTTCGGTTGCTTCTTGGAGAATCGAGGCTTGTTTGTTGGTTGTGGAATATATCGTTGCTGGGATATGTCAGGCATGAAAGACCAAGTTCACACACGAAGGTTCAAGAAAGCTGATTTATTGCTAAAATTCCATGCATGGGAATCTTCTCAATTAACCATCTGCACCTGCTAAGAGTTTTATAAAGGCCAACAGCACTCAAGGGGGGGGGTTGGATTTAGTTCCCTTGTGACTACGTAAAAGAGCTTATTCCTCTTTTCACACCACCTCCAGGCTCTGCCATCTCTTCTACAGTATGTAATTAAGTGGACTATGCTGTTTGGTGTTGTTGTTATCTAAGTGAGTGACCATGTCACGGTCTGCTTCTTGTTGAGCTGATTCAGTGCCGACTTCATTTCTTCTGGGTAGTGATTAATAGTCATGTGGTAAAGGGAGATGTTGGAATCTGAAGATGTCCGCACTTCTGGTGGTGAATGGAATGATCCATAGATGTCATCCAAGTTTAGATGATCCCTGATCCACCGGAGTAACAAGCTTCTAATTCATTGTTTGATTGTCCCTGGCTTAGAACTACAACTTAGACATTGGATCAGCCAATTGGAAAGATTTCAGGCAATAGGAGTTAATCAACAAAAAAGGAAGGTGGCTAAACAACAAATGGCTTTGTCTTACACTTACCTTTCCTTTTTGATATATTTTGTTAGGACATCACCTCCACCCTCCTTGAATTTATTAAGCCTAGGAGATAAACAACGAACGATAGTTCCTTAGAGTTCTTTCTAGGAATGTTTAGAGGTTGAGCTAGCTGGTTTTTTGTATTTATCTAGCACTTGGAAGGAAGGGACGCAGTGGCTCAGTGGGTTAGGACGCTGAGCTTGTCGATCAGAAGGTCGGCAGTTTGGCGGGTCGAATCCCAAGTGCCGCGTAACAGAGTGAGCGCCTGTTACTCGTCCCAGCTTCTGCCAACCTAGCAGTTCGAAAGCACGTAAAAAATGCAAGTAGAAAAATAGGGACCACTACGGTGGGAAGGGAACAGCGTTCCGTGCGCCTTTGGCGTCTAGTCATGCCCGCCACATGACCACGGAGACGTCCTCGGACAAGCGCTGGCTCTTCGGCTTTGAAACGGAGATGAGCACTGGCCCCTAGAGTTGGAAACGACTAGCACATGTGTGCGGGGGAACCTTTACCTTTACTTTTACCTAGCACTTGGAAGAATTGACTGTCCCAATTTGGGCATGAGGGAGACAGAGCTCTTTGATCTTCTGAGTGGTAGCAGGTGAGATATCCCAGGATGCTCTGTGTATTATCCTTCTGAAAATGGAAAATAGAATAGAATAGAGCTGAAAGGGACCTTGGAGGTCTTCTAATCCACCCCCCTGCTTGAGCAGGAGAACCTATACCATCACAGACTGGTAAATGTCTAGTCTCTTCTTAAAAACCTCCAGTGATGGAGCACCCACTATTTCTGGTGGCAAGCTGTCCCACTGTTCTCACTGTCAGGACGTTTCTCCTTAATTCCAGGTTGCTTCTCTCTTTGGTCAGTTTCCAACCATCATTTCTCATCCTTCCCTCTGGTGCTTTGGTGAAAAACCTGGCCCCTTCTGCCTTGTGGCAGCCCCTCATATACTGGAACACTGCTATTATGTCTCCCCTGTTTCTTCTTTTCTTTAGACTATCCAAACCCAAGTCCTGCAGCCGTTCTTCGTATGTTTTGGTCTCCAGGTCTTTGATCATCTTAGTTGCTCTTCTCTGAATTTTTTTCCAAACTCTCAACATGGCCCAAGCTAGGGGCTCTGATTCTTCCCAAAGGCCCTGTGGCACACGCCTTACTACAGTAAATCAAAAGAAACAGGGGAAAGCTTTGTTTAATGATCACCACACTGCTTTAGCAACCGTGGTGTTCTCTTAACGACCGCCACAAAACAAAATCATGCACAGCCACGTGGTGATTCGCTTAACGACCATGTCCATCTTACCATCGTAATTCCAGCCTTGTACGTCAAGAATACCTGTACTGGAAACTTCATTGCTTTAATAAACATTAATATCTGAGAGAAGGAATGTAAGGAACAGGTGACTTCCAATTCTTAGCTTGCGTATCACCCACATATAAATATAACTTGGTAATCATGAAGGAGTCCAATTATAATTTTCCAGCAATTGATCTTGAATTATTTGGATAAACAGCTGGATGGGCCTCCTTCCCATGAAATTCTAAAGAAGCCAGATTTTCAATGCCTATGGCGTGCACTTAAGAGGTGAACATCTATTAGGTATGTATGTATATGAGTTTTGGGGGAGATTATAATAGGAACTGGGTGGTTGCCTAGTAACAGGCTGTTAATTATTATGCTTCTAGTCAAGGTGGGGGAAATGTTTATGCTTTTTCTTGGAGATCACCAATGGAATTTACCAACTTTAAAACTCGCCTTTGGGCTTTAATGACCGAGACAATTATTGCAAGGGTTGATTATTCTCTTATTTAAAAACTAAACCAAATAAAAACATTTATCATGCTGGGTTTGTTGAATTATTCTAACCCAAGCAAGGGATTTGGCAATTGGGATGTTCAATACTGTAAGGCATAGAAGGTAGAATAATAGGGCTGGAAGGAACCTTGGGGGTCTTCTAGTCCAACCCCCTGCTCAAGCAGGAGACCCTATGCCAGGAGTAGGCAACCTTGGCTCTTTTATGACTCGTGGACTTCAACTCCCAGAATTCCAAGAATTCTGGGAGTTGAAGTCCACAAGTCATAAAAGAGCCAAGGTTGCCTACTCCTGCCCTATGCCATTCCAATAGGTTTTACAGGCATTCACAAATCTTTTCTGAGACTCTGGTGTGCTTGTGGTGTGTTTGTGCTGATGAGAAAGCAAGCAGAGTTTGCATTTCCAACATGGAATGTAGAATAATAGGGTTGGAAGGAACACTGGAGGTCTTCTAGTCCACCCCCCTGCTCAAATAGCAGAACTTATACAATCCCGGTCATATGGTTGTCCAGTCTAGTCTTGAAAATTCTTGGTCTACTGAGCAGTTGCCTGAAACAAAAGTAGGTGTTCCTCAACATTGACTTTCAACTTGGACTCTGATTTCTGCCTCCCCATTGCTGGTTTGCTTCTGATATCTACCTACGGTTCAAAACTGATTCCACATTTGCTAAGGTGTACGAACTCTTTTTCTATTAGGTCATTTCATTCCAAGCGACAAATTAGTCACAACCATTTCTCAAAATCTGTAGCCCTTCTTTCCAGAGTTTGCATTCTTTTCTTTTTAATCTTTCACTTAGACATTATTGATGTGCAAAAGCTGGAATCAAGTGTCAGCTGTTCTTAATTTTCCAAAGCTAAGCTGCTCTCTGCCAAGATCACTGGCCTGGATTTTTTAAATTTTTTTTTTTGAAAAGGTGCATGGTTTTTGCAAGCACTACAAAATTAAAAAGCTGATAAACTCACCAAGGTAGGGACATCCTGCTGAGAATCCCTGCTCAGATAAATTATTGTCAGCATCTGGAGATATTCTTGAATTAAGAATAGCTACAAAGTGTCATTCTAAACGGAAGACACCTTGACACAAAATTTGGGAAATCTGTAGTGTTTGTGCAATAACTTTTACAATTTTGCTAACAGCGTCACTCGGCCGTTTATTAACTGGATGGTCCTCTCTCCTTTTTTTAATTGTAAACAAGTCCCATTTATCCTACAATCCTATTCATTCATGCCTAAGAAGAAATCCCATTGAGTTTTATGGGCTTATTTCACAGCTGCAATGCAGAGGATCAGACTTTCAAAAAACATGGAACAATATCAATTTCCTACTCACAATGGTTAATGTCCAATTTTATGTACATAAAAAAAAGAAATTACAAGTCTGGTTGAAGAACAGTTCACTTTGAAGCTTATATTACCAATTCAATACTTCATTTACAGTTTCCTTTTATCATTCTGATACTCAGATTAATTGGTGTCTCTTCATATGTGCAATCAACACTTGTTCAAGTTAAAACCAGTTCAACATTTGGAATTAATACATGCAGGATTCATTTCTACATAGAATGGAGAAAGCTGCTGACATGAAGCATTAAAAAAGCAGCTTTTAACAATGCATATTTAGTTAATATTCATGTATTTACTTGGAGTGGGGAGTTATCACCCTTCTTCTGAGATCGCCCCAGGCTGCTTCCAATGAAAATAAGCATCAAAATGCTCTTTTGCACACATGCTCACAATATTAATAGATATGTATATGTGCATGTGCGTAAATAACGAGCTATCGTGGCTAGCAATGGTTCAGGAGCTCATAAAATATTTAAATACCTTCCTGTCTGTTTTGTGACTGAGATGCCCAACATGGCTAGGAACAAAATTGAAATGACATAAAAAAACAAACAAAAAAATTAAGGGGGAAATTGAAGGCATCACTAATTCGCCTGCTAGTTGTCCTCCTTGTGAGTCAAACCCATACTCTGTCCAAGGTCCTGAACAGTTGCAACCTTGATCCAGCCTTGCCAGTTGAAAATGTGTTCTTGGGTAAGTTGTAACTTGCAGCTGGATTGGATCATTTCCATCAAGTGATGCCAACTTAGATGGATAGGAGCTGAATTTTTTCCACCCTGAGTTGGAGGAAAGGGGTTCACTTTGTCCAAGAATGCCTTTCCTTTTGATCTAGTTTAATGAAGAGAAGGACTAGGGGTGACATGATAGCAGTGGTCCGATATCTCAGCGGCTGCCGCAAAGAAGAGGGAGTCAAGCTATTCCCCAAAGCACCTGAAGGCAGGAGAAGAAGCAACGGATGGAAACTCATCAAGGAGAGAAGCAATCTAGAACTAAGGAGAAAATATCTGACAGTTAGCACAATTAACCAGTGGAACAACCTGCCTCCATCACTGGTGTGAAATGGTACAAGGTTTCCTGCAGGGGGTTAGGCTAGAAGACCTCCAAAGTCTGTTCCAATTCTGTTATTCTGATCTTCTGAAGTTGTCATCTTCTGGCAGTTGAAGCTCAGTGTATAATAATAATAATAATAATAATAATAATAATAATAATAATAATAATAATAATAATAATAATAATAATAATAATAATAATAATAATAATAATAATAACCTTTATTGTCAAAGTACAACATGTGTACATTGAGATTAGCTGAGCCTCTCCCCGTGCTCCCTCCCCCCAACACCCAGTGACAACAAACCCTCCCAGTGTTTAGCTGGCGAACCCTCAAAGACTGAGACAATCATTTTACACTGACATGGCTCACGTATTATGCTAAGCCATCATTAGAATGGTTCCCCTTAGCTTACATGTTGGGCAGACCTAACCATTAGGTTTGCAAATCTTTCAACCTTGCTTTGCAGTATGGCAGGTTGTATAAACTCAGGCAGTTATTCAACTGTATAAACTCAATGAATCATTAAGTAACTTGCGGTTAATTCAGCCAGGTCTTAGAGTTTGCCAGATTGAAGCAATATGGGACGTGTCTAAGCAACCCATAAAATAAACTCTGAGAGTCTTTGGTGCTCTCTGAGCCTGGTGGTTTAACTTGCAAAAATTTCACTACCAAACTAGGTAATATCATCAGTGCTCTATAAGAAAATCACCAAGTTCAGAGCGCACCAAGGATCCCACAGTTCAACCCTGAGCTACAAGTATTCTCTTATGTTGGTAAAATAAATTCTGCTGGTGTTCATATCCAGGAAAGATAAGGATTCAAAGGAGAATATAAGATCCTATTTATTGTATTTATAGAGTGCGCTTTTATTTAGAGGCTGAATGCTAACAGGAAAGAGCTAGGGCTGGCTCAGGAATTCTGGGAGTTGAAGTCCATGAGTCATAAAAGAGCCAAGGTTGCCTACCCCTGAGCTAGGCAGATTTCTTAGGGCGGGCAGCTACACATCCTTGGTGTCACCACAGAGTAGCAATAGCAATAGCACTTAAGACTTATACACCGCTTCACAGTGCTTTACAGCCCTCTCTAAGTAGTTTACAGAGTCAGCATCTTGCCCCCCAACAATCTGGGTCCTCATGTTACCAACCTCAGAAGGATGGAAGGCTGAGTCAACCTTGAGCTGGTCAGGATTGAACTCCTGGCTGTGGGCAGAGTCAGCTTTCAGTGCTGCATTCTAACTACTGTGCCATCACAGCTCCTATCTGACTGTCTGTCATGTCTGTCTGTCTGTATCTGTCACAAAAGCAAAAGCAGTTAGACTTATATGCCGCTTCACAGTGCTTTACAGCCCTCTCTAAGCAGTTTACAGAGTCAGCATTTTGCCCCCAACAATCTGGGTCCTCATTTTACCAACTAGTAAGCTCCATCCTGTAAAATAATAATATGGGGAACTTCAATAACTTGCCCCAAATATAAGAAATAGTTTTAAGCTTTTTACTATTTTTAAGTTATTATCACTTCTATCTAAACATAGGAAGAACGGCTACAGGACTTGGGTCTGGCTAGTCTAAAGAAAATAAGAAGTAGAGGAGACAGGATAGCAGTATTCCAGTATCTGAGGGGCTGCCACAAGGCAGAGGGGGGCAGGTTGTTCACCAAAGCACCAGAGGGAAGGACGAGAAACAATGGTTGGAAACTGATCAAAGAGAGAAGCAACCTGGAATTAAGCAGAAACCTCCTAACAGTGAGGACAATTCACCAGTGGAACAGCTTGCCTCCAGAAATTGTGGGTGCTCCATCAGTGGAGATTTTTAAGAAGAGACTAGACATTCATCTGTCTGAGATGGTATAGGTTCTCTTGCTTGAGCAAGGGGCTAAACTAGAAGACCTCCAAGGTCCCTTCCAGCTCCTAGTCTATTCTATTCTATTCTATTCTATTCTATTCTATTCTATTCTATTCTATTCTTTCCTATTCTATTTTTCTCTATTCTATTCTATTCTATTCTATTCTATTCTATTCTATTCTATTCTATTCTATTCTATTCTATTCTATTCTATTCTATTCTATTGTTATCCCTTTGATACAAGTCTTACTTCAATCAAATTCTGCCTCTCCAAGGAACATAGGACGTAAGAGTTCCCTATAGTCTTAGATAGTCTTAGAACATCCATGTGTGGTTGAACAATCAGACTGAAGAGGGAAGAGAAACTGGTCTATAACCCAACAATAATTTGAACTGAGGATCCTTCCAGGCCGCACCCCGACTGCAGCAATATTGGAAACTATAAAGAGTGGCCTGTGTTTGTCCAGCACTTAGAGAGAGATTCTCAGCCATGCTGCCTTCCAATCCAGGCTGGAAATGGGACATTTATTACCCTTTGGATGTGCTTCTCCTTCCAGTTCCTTGGCTAGGACTGTGTAATTCACCATTCAAACTCAATAAGCCAGTTTTGTATTTCCAGGGTAATGAGGATTACTGGCAAACAAGGCTGAGCTAGCTGGTCGCTCAACAAAATTAAGATCTGTCTGTCTCTCTCTCTCTTTGTGCCTGTCTTTTCTTTTCTTATGAACAAGCAGAACTGTGTTCTTTAGTGTTTATCAGCATTGTTTTCTGGGTGGGTTTCTCCCCCCCCTGTTATATTGTCTTCTCTCTCTCTCTCTCTCTCTCTCTCTCTCTCTCTCTCTCCCTTTTATGTGGCAGCATGCCTATTGATTTGCTCTTTTCCTGTCCTCCTTTTCCTTTCTGTTGAATGCCCCAGGGATGTCTGGTTACAGTGCAATCAAATCCGATGGAAAATTGACTAATGAATTAAAGCTCGGCTGGGGCAAAGATTTCCGGTCCGGCTACGATGTGCAGAGTCATCCCTGGCTCTCCTTTGCCTCTAGACGAGAGGCAAAGCCTGTAATTTGGGGGTTTCTGGGGGAATTCACTCTTCTCTTTTGCCTTTTTTTTTGGGGGGGGTGCGTCGCCTGAAGGATGGAAGGATCCAGCCTGTCAGCCTTACCAGGTTGACCAGACAGGAAAACCCGACCGATGAGCTAATTCTGCTTGATTGCAAGGCTATATTAGCAGAATCTGAAAGTACGAGTCTCCTGCCCTCTCTTTTTACAGCCTGATAAGTTAGGGAAGTGTCAAGGTCCCGATAGATGAGACCAAATAAATCGGAACTCCGAGGCTAGAGGCTTCCTCAGAGAACATGTTTATTGGTTACAATGGATCAGCATGATCAAAAGTGAAACCAAGTCTGAAATTCCCTCCAAAGGGTTACATTATTACAAAGTTAAGCTTCCCACCCCAATACTAGGCAACTAGCTACATTTCCCAATAGAATAGCTTGGCAGCCTTCCTAACAGTACTCTCCAATCCGACTCTTTACAGTGACCTTGGTTCCCATGGGACAGAATTGTTTAGACTACCAAAAGACCTCCACTTCCCCCTAACCCTAACCATCCCATACTTGGGGCAACCTAGAACGAGCAAGATGGCTTCAGCCAGGTTCATTGTAGAGTTTCTCTCCCTTCCCAATATCAGCAGAGGTTCATTCTCCTATTATCTGATGGATCCCTAGCTAGAACAATCAACCAGTGGAACAGCTTGCCTCCAGAGGTTGTGGGCGCTCCATCATGGGAGGTTTTCAAGAAGAAATAGGATGGCCATTTGTCCAGAATGGTGTAGGGTCCCCTGCTTGAGCAGGGGGTGTATGTTGGACTAGAGGACCTCCAGGGTCCCTTCCATCTCTATGATTCTATGATTTGAAGAAACACAGATGAAGACACGAAGCTTTGTGCTACCTCCTTGGCTAATCTTAGTCTAGGAGGCTGAAGGTTACAAAGGACAAAATATTGTTAAAGCTGGTTAGATGGCAGATAGGCAGCAAAGGCTGTAAAGAGCTCCTCCAAAATTAAATTAAAAAAAATTAAGTTAAAGCTTCTGGGGGCAGGATAAGAACAACAGATGGAAGATAATTAAAGAGAGAAGCAACCTAGAACTAAGGAGAAATTTCCTGACAATAAACCAGTGGAACAACTTGCCTCCAGAGGTTGTGGGTGCTCCAACACTGGAGGTTTTCAAGAAGAGACTGGATGGCCATTGGTCCAGAATGGTGTAGGGTCTCCTGCTTGAGCAGTGGGTTAGACTAGAAGACCTCTAAGGTCCCTTCCAACTGTGTTATATTGTTATTCTGTTATTCCAGGGGTGTCAAACTAAATTTCATTGAGGGCCGCATCAGCATTGTGGTTGCCCTCAGGGGGCCGGGTGGGTATGGCCTGAGTGGGCGTGGCCTACTGGGTGGGCGTGGCTAGAGTGCGTATAGCCTACTGGGTGGGCGTGGCCAGCTCTACATTGTTCGCATGAAGGGTGCCTATGGGGGCCTGGGCAGGAGTGGGACAGATCTGAGGGTCTCTGGCGGAAGGAGGGTCTCTGGGCCAGGGCCAAGGCAGTGGGGGCCGTTCCCTCACTGTTTCCAGGATGGCTTTGTGGGCCGCATGAAACCACTTCACGGGCCGGATCCGGCCCCCGGGCCTTGTGTTTGACATGTCTGTGTTATTCTATCCCCATCAGTTAAAGAATTCCAACAGGTGGGGGTCCAGGAAGAGGGCCTTCTTTGCCATTGCTCCTGCCTTTGGGAATTTTCTCCCCCTCCCCACAGGAGCAGTAGACAATCCCCCCCCTTTCCTAGCCTTTCAGCGAGACTTGAAAACCTGCCTCTTCTGACTTAGTTGGCACTCACAGAGAACTCATGCAGCCATGGGGCTGGTGAGCATCCTGAAGCCCCCACCCTTCCCTTTTTAATTCCGAATTTTGATGACTTTAATCTTATTTTTTTTAAAACTGTTTTCATTATAATACTTCTGTCTATTCGTAGACCGCCCAAAGTCCCGGGTGAGGGAGATGGGCGGGATCTAAATACGATGAATAAATTAAATAAGTTATTTAATTTATTATCATTAGGGAAACTGAGAGTTGGTATGCAAATGGTTCTAGGTTTTTTTTTTTCCAAGGAGAGATCGCATTCATTTTTAACTCAAACTGCAGACGAGTTTTTCCTCAGAAGTTCCAGGGCCCTGTCTTGCTATTTGAATGACGTCTCCGTCGGAGCTGTCTCATTTGCCTCTCATCATATCTGATAAAGCACCTCTTTTCCACGCACAAGGGGAGCAGTTCAAGTGCCTTCTCCTTGCTTTCATGTCAGATATTTTATCTCGAGGGTGGTTGCCCTCTCGAGTTTCCAGAAGGATTAGAATCTCTTTGAAATTATCGATTTACAATCCGTGACAATCTTCCCCCCAAATGGATTTGAACCAGCCTGTAATTGGATAATTTGGCAACATGTAAAGCCCGACTCTAGAGGACTGAAATTACACTTGGTTGAAGGAAGGTCCGTTCTTTGTGTAGAATTAATTTGATTTCCTCTCCATTACAAGTGGCAACCGGAGTAGACTAGAGAGTGGATTATTGTTTTAACTCATAACGTCCTTTTTTTCCCCCTTTTAATTGCTGGGGGGGGAGGAAAGAGAGGGAGGGGAAGTGTCCGTTCCTTGTATTTATGCATTTAGTTGCTTTCCAGCATCTACACTGCCTTTCGCGAGTTGTGTGCAAATGTGATGTGGAAACGGTTGCGACCAGGTAAAAGCAAATGCCTGTAAGCGTCAGGGGTGAAAAACCATCTTTTCGTTGCTAGGCAAAAAGAACAGTAAAAGGCTTTTTTTTTAAAAAAAAAAAAGGGGGGGGGCATTCTTCAACCTACAAAGTTGTGTGAAATAATTAAAACAATTAAATTGGCTGCCCAAAATAATTGGACCCGGGAGTTCTCGGTACTCTCTGAGTAGTTTGGCTGTTTTCTTGCAGATGTTTCATTACTCAACTAGGTAATATCATCAATGCCAGAAAGGGGTGGGGTTTATAAGCTGGAGGAGGAGGAGAAGGAGAAGATGGGGGATCCTTGGAGCTGTCTGAGCTTGGTTATTTTCTTCCAGACATTTCATTAATCCAACCAGGCAACATCATCAGTTTGTGGGGTACAATACCTCAATCAAGGGACTATCAATTTAGTAAACAGCCTAATCATGGAACCCACAAATACTCCCACCAAAACTGGCACATCAAGCCTCTAGTATATAAATAGAGAACAGATCCCACACCCTTCTAGCACTGATGATGTGACCTAGTTGGATCGTGAAATGTCTGCAAGAAGACAACCCAGCTCAGAGAGCACCAAGGACCCTACAGTCCTCCTCCTCCTCCTCCTCCTCCTCCTCCTCCTCCTCCTCCTCCTCCTCCTCCTCCTCCTCCTCCTCCTCCTCTCTATTCTAGCACTGATAATATTAACTAATTGGATAATGAAACTTCTGCAAAAAAAAAACCAAGCTAAGAGAGCACCAAGGACCCCACAGGCCTCCTCCTCCTCCTCCTCCTCCTCCTCCTCCTCCTCCTCCTCCTCCTCCTCCTCCTAGCACTGATAATGTTAACTAGTTGGGTAATGAAACCTGCAAAAAACAACCAAGCTCAGAGAGCACCAAGGACCCCACAGTCCTCCTCCTCCTCCTCCTCCTCTTCAAACTATATATATATATATAAAACCCTATTCTTCTATGATCAGAAGAATTCAGGCCAAGCAACTCGCTCCCTGCCTTTGTTCTTTTATCAATTTTTGTCAGTCCCCCACTTCCTGTCTCTTCCTTCCTCCTCTTTCACGTACAGTCTTACACCTCGTCTTCCAGCTGGGTTGGCTGCTGAATATTCAGCCACAGCATTTTGCAAGGAGTCAGGTGAGGTGAGGAGAGGGAAGGTTAAGTCAAAATCCGGCACCGAGCAACGGTGAACACTGGATTTAAAGCACTGACATTTCACGAGACAAAATGGTAGGCGCTGATAAAAATGTAAATTTGAAGAGAGGGCAGGGGGGGAAAAATACTACTTTTCCCTAGCACTCCCCCCCCCGGTAGCTGTACTGAAATAGTAGAGAATCCCCAATGTGCAGTAAAATTCTACAAAACTTACTACCTTGAGATGCAGCTAGTTTTTTTAACCCCTGTGTGAAAGAGCCGTTAAGTATGCCAGGCTTTGCATATAAAACTGAGGGTTTATTGAAAGAAGATGGTTATATCTAAAAAAAAAATAGTTAGAATATATAGGAAAGGACCTGAAGGCAGGACAAGAAGCAACGGATGGAGCCTAATCAAGGAAAGAAGCAACCTAGAACTAAGGAGGAATTTCCTGGCGGTGAGAGCGATTAACCAGTGGAACTCCTTGCCTCCAGAAGTTGTGGGTGCTCCAACAGTGGATTTTTTAAGAAAAGATTAGACAGCCACACAGGGTTTCCTGCTTGAGCAGGGGGTTGGACTAGAACATGGCTACCAGGGACCAGTTCCGTGGACAGAGGTTTTTCCACGGACCGGAGGGTGCGTGGTTTTGTGTGCTGCCTGTGTCCCACGGATGGGGGCTTTGCTTGTTTGTGTGGACTGGTTGCTGGCATGCCACAGCCTGGTACTGATCCATGGACTGGGGCTTGGGGACCCCTGGACTAGAAGACCTCCAAGGTCCCTTCCAACTCTGTTATTCTGTTCTGTTCTAAAAAGCTTTAACAAAGCAGTTATGTTCTTGACCACTGGGCATTATCCTTCAGCCTGCTGTCTGTCTGTCTGTCCATATGTAGAGCTGGTATATTGTATTGTAATGTTGAAGATACTGCACTAAGAGATGAGTGAGCCAAGATCTAATTTCTCCTCAATCATGGAAGCTTTTTAGAAGACCTTGATCCAGACACCTCCCCCTGAGTCAATGTCCAAGGCAAACAAACACAGTCCACAGAAACTCCATCCTCAACACGAATGGTTGCCTTTGGCAACCAGCACTTCCCACACCTTCCCTTTTATTATTCAGCCAAGGCGTGGCTTCCTAATGCCTTCTCCTTTGCCTTTGGAGCCGCTCCGTTGCATTCCTCTGTCCTACTCGCTTCTCTTGCTGGCGTTTTCATGCATCTTGAATAATTCCCAGCTGTGTTTCATCACTGTCCAACTCAGACTCCCAGCACAGCTGTGTCTCAGCCTGAGTGCGAGTAGAGGGGCCAGGCTCCTGGTCAGACTGTAAGTCTTGGAGCTCCTCAGAGCTTCCCTCTGAATCTGATGACACTCCAGGCCCCCTCCTCCTCCTCATCTGATTCCTCAGACTCAGCTGCTGGATCCACCGGTTGGCGAGGAATGACAACAAGGACTTTGGGCCAGTCTTTCCCCCTCAGAAGTCCAAAAGTATCTACCTTCCAATGTGTATCATTGAAAGTATGACCCACAACCTTCAAGAACCTTCGTCCAGCAGTGGATGGATTTGAGTGAATGCCTGTACATAGGTGTGGGTGATATATTTCACATTGCATTATATACTTAAACTTTAAATTTCAATGTGAGAGCAGGTTATTTTTTTTAAAAAAATAATAATAATAATTGCAGAGTACTGGAGAGATGGGACTCAGTGAAGGCCTGGATGAATGCAAGAACATTTGCGTGGTTCAGATCAAGCTTCTTGGGTCGGATTATAAATTCTCATTAGTCTTGTGTTCACTCCCAGGCATTTCTGGCCAAGTAGAGTGGTCAGTCCTGGATTAATCTGACTTGGCATAAAGTCTCTTTCCAGGTGCCTTTTGAAATGGGGGGAGGGAGGCTGTTTTCCATGCAGGTGGTTGTCTCCATCTGAGCTTTGCACAAGAGCAAGGAGAGAAGATCTGATTTTCATTATTGTGGGGTTGCTGTTGTTGTGTGTTTTTTTTTTCTCCAATGGAAACGTTCTGTCAAGGAAATAATTAAACACAGATATACAAGAATTTGGGGAGGTAAATTAATGTTTTCTTTCCCTGCGCCAAAAACAAAGGAGGAGGATGAATCAAGACTAGATATTTCCAAGAGGAAATGCTTCCATGCTATTCTTATAAATCAACCCTTGTAAGCACATCTGGGAGGTGTTTGTTATGCAGCCATAATTTTTCCAACCAGCAGGTTTGGCTCGGTTGTTCCTGCAGCTGGACAGGTAAGAGGCTAGTAAGATATGCAGTTTTACTATGTCCCAAATTGGGAGCAAATTATTCTCCCTCCCACTATCATCAGGGAATCGAGGGTTCTGAAATACACCGGCTTAGAAGGGAGTTATTAATGATTAAAAATCCATCTTTCATGGGGTTCCCACCTGAAACCCGCCTGGAGTGTAATTTATCATCTTCCGTCTCTCTACACAAGCCTTTGCAAATTAATACACACAACAAGCACGTCGCTAATATGTAGACACACTTTGGCGAACGATGTATCCAGTGGCACCTCGCATTTATCACACCGTTGTATCAAGAAGCGTACTGAGATCCAAGAAAGTGCACACACACACACACACAAAAAAAGGAAAAGAAAAGAAAAGAAATTGGATTACTGCACTTAATTCTTTCTTGTGGGTTGGTGGAAAGTATTTTTATCATTGGCTGCAGCCAGTTGGGCTCCCATTGGTTTACATTTAGCACAGTGATATCATTCATGTACAACCGAAACAGTATAATTAAATGTAAAAAAAATGGTTTTCTGGGTGTTGTTTTTTTTGTTGTTGTTGTTGGTGTCGTCTGGACCTCAGGGCAGTCATTCTTCATGGCTCTTTTTTCTTTTTTCGTTTTTTTTTTTAAAAAGTGTCAGGCCTAGGTCTCTTATTTAAAAAGGAAAGGAGTCAGGATGGAGAACAGGGGTACCCCTTTGCCCAACGCATACCACTTATGTCTGTGTTTATGGGTATATAGTACGCACATTCACACATGCAGGCATACCCATGCGTACATACGCAGGTCAGGAGTCTCTCAAAATCTGGTTGGGTCGACAGGCCTAGGGGGTCTAAAGAGATTGATGGTCCAGTGAGGTGGCTCCATGGTTCATAATGTTTCATGCTCTGTCCTAGCCTTTAAATAGAAATATTGATTCTGTTGAATGTTTTAAGATTTATTTCAATGGTTTTATTGTACATCCCCCAGAATCGGGTTTTGTAAGATGGGTGGCTAGATAGATAGATATAGATAGATAGATAGATAGATAGATAGATAGATAGATAGATAGATAGATAGATGATAGATAGAAAGATAGAAAGATAGAAAGATAGATAGATAGATAGATAGATAGATAGATAGATAGATAGATAGATAGATAGATAGAGGGATAGGAATAGAATAGAATAGAATAGAATAGAATAGAATAGAATAGAATAGAATAGAATAGAATAGAATAGAATAGAATAGAATAGAATAGAATAGAATAGAATAGAATAGAATAGAATAGAGAATAGGAAAAAGAATAGAGCAGAACAGAACAGAACAGAACAGAACAGAACAGAATAGAATTCTTTATTGGCCAAATGTGATTGAACACACAAGGAATTTGTCTCCAGTGCATAAGCTCTCAGTGTACATATAAGCAACAAGTGATAAGTCATGATCCTAATCGTCAGAAGATACATTCATCAGAAATCAAAGCACACAACACTAACGTTAGTCATAGGATACTAAATAAGCAATCGACATAAATCCTACTAGGATACTACATAAAACAATGAATATAAATCATAAGATACAAGCAACAAAGTTACAGTCATAAGAGGATAAGGAAATAGGTAACAGGAGAGATGAGAAGAAGAATAGTAATACAGCCTGACTAGGTAGTTTGACAGTGTTGTGAGAGTTGTTTAGCAGAATGATGGCGTGGGGGAAAAAGTGTCTTTGGAGGAGGGATGAATGGATGGATGGATGGATGGATTGACAGATACAGTACTTTCTCCCTTATGCTCCCTAATGGAACTGTACTCAACCTTAAGAGATAGAAATCATAATCCACCAAGGTTTGTGGAAGAGCTGAAAGATCTTTTAAAGCCATACCATTTTATGGATTGATTGATTAATTGATAGGTTGATTGTGTACAATCAAGTTGGTTTTGACTTCCAGTGACCACATAGCTACATGTTCTCCATGATGATCTGTTCCTAATTTGGTCCTTCCAAGTTTTCCAATGGTTCATCCATTGCCATTGTAACTGAGTCCATCCACCATTGCTGGTCATCCTCTTCTTACAGCCTATCACATCAGAGGCTTTATCAGCCTAAAACCGTGTTCACTCAACCTAATTTCAACAAAATGGTTTCTTTGGGGCTTTTCACGTTGTACAAACCCAACCATGTTTACTTTGTAAGCCATAGTTCAGAACCCCATGTCTTGTCTGAAGCCTGCCACTTGTTTGTTTATTGCCATAACTAAGCTACACGTGTTGTGAAGATATAGCCTTGTATGATTTTATGGGTCACAGATCTCTACTAAAACAACATACATCTTTATTTGCAATAGGGTGTGTGGAGTTGTCCATCTCTTGGGTGCTGATTTAGGAAACTTGAATTATCTAGAAGAGACTGCTTGACTCTGTTTGCTTTCTTAAGATAAGGTAAAGGTAAAGGTTCCCCCGCACATGTGTGCTAGTTGTTTCCGACTCTAGGGGCCGGTGCTCATCTCCGTTTCAAAGCCGAAGAGCCAGCGCTTGTCCGAGGACATCTCCGTGGTCATGTGGCCGGCATGACTAGACGCCAAAGGCGCACGGAACACTGTTACCTTCCCACCGTAGTGGTTCCTATTTTTCTACTTGCATTTTTACGTGCTTTCGAACTGCTAGGTTGGCAGAATTTCTTAAGATAGTTACCCTCATTTTATTCCTGCAATCTGATTAAGGTGTTTTGTTTTTCCTGCCACTTTAATAGGAGAAAGGTAAAAAAAGAAAGAAAAAGACACAAGTTTTCGTAGTGGGATTCCCCAAGTCAGCCCAAAACCCGATTCATATTTGTAGGGAATGTCCGAGTAGACCCACGGGCATTTCCTGAGAATTAACTCGAAATGAGTTCAATGATTTAATTTGATGATCCTAAACAACTCAATGATTGGATTGGATGAATTAATCCAGTTGAGCAATTCAATTAAATCTACACATGGGCTTTTGGGAGGAAGAGAGAAGGATTATGCATGGCTGGGCAAGAAGTTAGTAGAACAGCAACCCAGAGTCCCAAATTTTATTCCGGGCAACTCCGAGCAGAACCGGGAAATTTCACATCCTCAAATACTGGAGAGGTTCAGACATTTGAGAATGCTGAGTTGGATAAAACAATCTGTTTTATGTTCTTCTAATTAAACTGGAAGGGACGCGGTGGCTCAGTGGGTTAGGACGCTGAGCTTGTCGATCAGAAGGTCGGCAGTTTGGCGGGTCGAATCCCGAGTGCCACGTAGCAGAGTGAGCGCCTGTTACTCGTCCCAGCTTCTGCCAACCTAGCAGTTCGAAAGCACGTAAAAATGCAAGTAGAAAAATAGGGACCACTCCGGTGGGAAGGTAACAGTGTTCCGTGCGCCTTTGCCGTCTAGTCATGCCGGCCACATGACCACAGAGATGTCCTCGGACAAGCGCTGGCTCTTCAGCTTTGAAACGGAGATGAGCACCGGCCCCTAGAGTCGGAAACGACTAGCACGTATGTGCGGGGGAACCTTTACCTTTTTAATTAAACTGGAGTTGGAGAGCATCAAACAGAGGACAGACACAAGACAGGGACAAAGAGAAGCTTTGGGTGACTTACTTCTTCTCCACGTGACACGGTCTATTCTGGTCTGTTCTTTATTAGGATAATGAGAGGGGACACGCTTAACTCCCCTACTATCCATAGTAGAAGGAAGGAGAAGCTGCTTGTCCCTTCTGTAATAGCCACTAGCCAAGCTTCTGATTATAATTTAAAATAATCTTGATAACATTAAAAAAAACAACCCCATCTTCCTTCCCCCTTGTTATTTCTTAGTGGCTTGGAAATAATTGCCTTCAGCAAAATGCTGGGTAATTAGTGGAGGAAGGGGAAAAAAAACCTCTGCCTAGACCAGTGGTGGGATTCAAATATGTGGGAACAACCAGTTCTCTGTGTGGATGCTGCTTCTGGAAGTCCGTTCTGGACACGGGCCACAAAAAATTAGCTACCGGTTCTGCCGAACTGGTGTGAACTGGCTGAATCCCACCCCTGGCCTAGACCATATATTTCTAGGAATTCTGACTCCAATCAAATGCATTTTGGATTGAGTTGGTCAGCAGTCTGTCTCTCGCCTCCGATGGTAAAGCTGAGTGCCATCTGCTGGCTTACTATGTATGTAAGCGACGGCCTCGTTTTTAACCCTCTGGATATTTGCAGACAAATTCAGATGGAATATGCTTAATGTTTGAGAGTTTGTTCAATCATTATAGCCACTGTTAGCAAAACAGACAGAAGAGTGTGTGCTTAATTTTGTGTGCTCTTGAGGGGTTTAATTGCCAGGATGCATTGGGAGCTGCTGTCTAATTTTAGCAGGGAGATGATAGATAGATAGATAGATAGATAGATAGATAGATAGATAGATAGATAGATAGATAGATAGATAGACAGACAGACAGACAGACAGACAGACAGACAGACAGACAGACAGACAGACAGACAGACAGATTTTTATCCTGCCTTTATTACTTTATAAGTTCCCCACAACAACAATCCTGTGTGGTGGGTTGGGCTGAGAGAGTGGGATTGGACCAATGTCAACTAGCTGCTTTTTCATGCCTCAGGCAGGACTAGAACTCACTGTCTCCTGATGATTGGCCCAAAGTCACCCAGCTGGCTCATTCCTAAGGAGGGACTAAAATTCACCGTCTCCTGGTGATTGGCCCAAAGTCCCCCAGCCAGCTTTCATTCCTCAGGTGGTACTACAAGTCAGCAACTCCTGGTGATTGGCCCAAAGTCACTCAATCGGCTTTCGTTCTTAAGGCAGGACTAGAACTCACTGTCTCCTGATGATTGGCCCAAAGTCACCCAGCTGGCTCATTCCTAAGGAGGGACTAAAATTCACCGTCTCCTGGTGATTGGCCCAAAGTCCCCCAGCCAGCTTTCATTCCTCAGGTGGTACTACAAGTCAGCAACTCCTGGTGATTGGCCCAAAGTCACTCAATCGGCTTTCGTTCTTAAGGCAGGACTAGAACTCACTGTCTCCTGGTGATTGGCCCAAAGTCCCCCAGCCAGCTTTCATTCCTCAGGTGGTACTACAAGTCAGCAACTCCTGGTGATTGGCCCAAAGTCACCCAATCGGCTTTCGTTCCAAAGGCAGGACTAGAACTCACTGTCTCCTGGTTTCTAGGCCACCCCCTTAATCACTAGGCCAACCTCCTCTCTCTAGATAGATAGACAGACAGACAGACAGATAAACAGGAGAACAAGGACTTGGCCTGTGCTCTTTTCTTATGCTCAGAGATGAATGAAAGATAACCATGGGAATTAGAAAGATGGAAATGGCTCTCCTAAAGGTTTCCATTTTGGAATTCATGTGCCTCAAGAGCTCGTATAACAGGGAGAAGACAAACCGGGAACAGAATAAAAAGAAATAAATCTCCATTTGGTTTTCACTTCAACCATTAATCCTTTAAGAGGCTGAGCCAAAAACTGGAGAAAATTGAGCATCTCACCCTATGAACCAATATGCTCTCTTGACTTTGATGTTGATGTTTAGTCAGTAAGACTGCTGAGAAATCTCATCCAGTGTACTTATTTAGGTTTTTTTCTCCTCTTCTCACTTGATGGCTGTTTTTTTTAAAATTCCATTTATATCCCGGCCTTCTCCGAAGACTCAGGGCGGCTTACAAGCTTAGCAGTAGCCTTCATTCTATGTATATGCCTGCTTATTAGGGCTTTCACACACACCCCAAGCGGCATTATTACAAAGTCAGCTTAATTGCCCCCAACAATCTGGGTCCTCATTTTACCTACCTCGGAAGGATGGAAGGCTGAGTCAACCTTGAGCCTGGTGGGACGCGAACCTGCACTAATTGCAGGCAGCTGGTGTTACTTAAGAAGGCATTAGCCCACTGCTCCACCAAGGCTTTTAAAGGGAAACATGCTTTAAACTTTATTTAAAACCGTTTTTGCTGTGAGGAGTCCTTGGTGATCCCTGGGCTTGCATGTTTTCTTGCAAATGTTCCACTACCCAAGCTAAGTAGCATCAATCAGTGCTCTTTTCGGTGTATCTCCCTTTTATTGTGGGAAGATGGCGGCCCGTGTCGTCCTTGCTTCTTCTATCCCATATTTCCTGCATCGTTCTGCACCTTCCCATTCCAAAACTTTGACAAGTCTAAATCAATGTGGTGAGATTCGGGCTAATTTGGAGCACCCAAATGATTCAATAACTTCAAGTGAGCACATCGATCTGGCGCTCACTCAGACCCTTTTGTTACGCACGGACATTTTTCCACAGTTCCAGTCGATCTGAGCATCCATATTATCTCCAATCCACTTTCCCAATCAATTTTTTTTAAAGGGGGTCATTTTCACCCCTGCCCTTCTCCTCTGAGACTGTAAGCTCTGATAGAATAGGATACGATACGATACGATAGGAAATAGAATAGAATAGAGTAGAATGGAATGGAATGGAATGGAGTGGAGTGGAGTGGAGTGGGGTGGGGGGTGGAATGGGATGGGATGGGATAGAATAAGGAATGGAATGGAATGGAATAGAATAGAATAGAATAGAATAGAATAGAATAGAATAGAATAGAATAGAATAGAATAGAATAGAATAGAATAGAATAGAATAGAATAGAATAGAATAGAATAGAAAATATGGAATGGAATGGAATAGAATAGAATAGAATAGAATAGAATAGAATAGAATAGAATAGAATAGAATAGAATAGAATAGAATAGAATAGAATAGAATAGAATAGAATAGAATAGAAAATATGGAATGGAATAGAATAGAATAGAATAGAATAGAATAGAATAGAATAGAATAGAATAGAATAGAATAGAATAGAATAGAATAGAATAATGGAAGGGACATCAGAGGTCTTCTAGTCCAACCCCCTGCTTGATCAAAAGACCTATATCATTTCAGACAAATGGTTGTCCAGTCTCTTTTTGAAAGCCTTCAGTGATGGAGCACCCACAACTTCTGAAGACAAGTTATTCCATTGGTTAATTGCTCTCACCATTAGAAAATTTTTCCTTTGTTCTAGGTTGCTTCTCTCCTTGATTACTTTCCATCCATTATTCCTTGTCTGGCCGTCAGATGCCTCCTCTCTGTGGCAGCCCCTCAAATATTGAAATGCTGTTATCATGTCCCCCCTCGTCCTTCGCTTCATTATACTAGCCATACCCAATCCCAGCAACCGTTCTTCATAGGTTTTAGCCTCCAGTCCCCTGATCATCTTTGTGGCTCTTCTCTGCACTCTTTCCAGAATCTCAAGAACTTTTTTTGCATTGGGGTAAAAATTGTGGGATTCATCAGCTGAGATGCCTGCCATAAAAACTGGGGCAGAATTTAAAAAAAATGATTTCAAATCATTCTGAATAGTGGAGAATCTAAGAACTTGATTTTTGCGGTGAGTATTTTTCAGCCATTGACTGGAAATGGATGGCTTTATTGAAACTGCTAGGGGATCCAAATTTGTATTAAAGGAAAATAGCAGCCCATAATGAAATTTTGTTCATGCGGTTCGCAGGTAAGACGGGAGATACATTTTTAGAATCTTCATCTACTGTTTGATGTCAATTTAAATGCAAATGGAAATTTTGCCCACAGTGAAATAACTAAGTTTTTTTTTTCCTCCCACCAATCTCCCGAAGGAATCAACAGCGAGAATCTATTTGGTTCACATTACTTTTTCATATACAAAGAAGCTTTCTTTTATGATGTTTGGCGGAATGTCAGTTAATATTATTATAGCTGCTGATCTGATATTTTGATTTGGGAAAGAGAGGGAGGGCAAAGTTCTCTCAGGGTGGAATCATTAGCAGATTTTTTTTTCCTTTGGGGGCAAATGCTTCTTCGGGGTCACTAGAACGCTTTGTAGAAGTTCCCCAAAGTGCTTTTTTTTGTTTTTCCATGATGGCATTTCACTTCTCATTCAAGAAGCTTCTTCAGTTCTGGAGAACTGGAGAACTGAAGAACAGAACTGAAGAAGCTTCTTGGATGAGAAGCGAAACGTCTTCAAGGCAAACCAAGAAAGTCCAGTTTGCCTTCTGGAAAAAGCAACTTTGGGACAACCGCGACCTGGACGATTGAGAATCTCCAGAGACAAAGGCTTTGATTGGTCTCGTAAATGCTGTAAATAGAGCATCCATCTCTAAATCCAAGATGTTCAAGGCAAGCTGGTAGAAGAGATGGCTTTTCTGACTTTTCCCGAGGTTATTGGGCAATCACTCTCAGAAACAGGATGTTTATTTAGTTGGTTTAGAAGCCACTTCAATCCAAAATGACTCTGGGCAGCTCCTAAACCTACTCCTAAACAGTTTTGTTAGGCGTTTTGTTGCATAAGTTGTATTTGAAGGAGTCCTTGAAGACTTCGGCGTCACGGCAGTCGTTTTGTGGAACAGCTCCATAATGACCAGGTACATCCTATCTCACAAAGAGTGTTGCAATGCTTGACTTTAATTAGCTCATTAAATGCCACCGTTTCCCTTTACGAGAAACCCAGGCGGGGTTTTCCTTTTGCTGCGGAAAACCGAGTGGTTCAATTACCCTCCCGTTAATGGATAAAGCATAATTAACATTGTCTTGTGGCTAATTTTCATTTACGCTGCCATTGCTCATCAGCCCGACATCACTCTCCCTGAAAAAGTCAACTTGTCACTTTTATGAGTCCAGCTTGTACTTTAACAGCATGGAAATTAATTCAAGATACATTAACATACTTAAAGTTAAAAGACAGGGGAATTAGCTGAGGACGGGAGATCCATCTTCATGTGTCCTTTAAGGGATCATTCAGGTGGGTGGGAGGGGGTTCACAGGTTAAAGCAAATTGTGTGAGAGGGGAATGCATCAGACCCCCATTTTAAGAGGTGAAGTTCTCTCTGGTCATCTGAAGTAACTATGTCTTCAGAGCTGTCCTTCCCAACTTTGGCCATTAGAAGAGATGGAATAAGAGATTATTTGTCTGAAGAGAAGGCGATAATTTGCTAAAGTGTTCCTACTTGCAATCAAGGTGGGAAGATACATACATATTCATAGATGTAGATGTAGATATATGTATATTCATATACAGGTATTTCCTCGACTTAATGGCCACAGTGGTGCCCGAAATTTCTGCTGCTAAGCGAGATAGTGGTTAAGTGAATTTTGTCCCACTTTATGACCATTCATAAATCAAGATCAATCAAGATCAATCAAGATCACGCAAAGTATTATTACCGCTTTATAAAACCCTAGTAAGACCACACCTGGAATACTCCAGCCAGTGTTGGTCATCATATCACAAAAAAGATGTTGAGACTTTGGCAAAAGTTCAGAGAAGAGCAACTAAGATAATCCAAGGCCTGGAGACTAAAACATACAAAGAACGGCTGCAGGACTTGGGTTTGGCTAGTCTGAAGAAAAGAAGAAATAGGGGAGACAGGATAGCAGTGATCCAGTATCTGAGGGGCTGCCACCAGACAGAGGGGGCCAGGTTGTTCTCCAAAGCACCAGAGGGCAGGACAAGAAACATTGGTTGGAAACTGACCAAGGAAAGAAGCAATCTGGAATTAAGGAGAAACTTTCAATTAACCAGTGGAACAGTTTGCCACTAGAAATCATGGGCGCTCCATCACTGGAGATTTTTAAGAAGAGGCTAGACATTCACTTTTCTGAGATGGTGTAGTTTCTCCTGCTTGAGCAGGGGGATGGATTAGAAGACCTCCAAGGTCCCTTCCAGATTCTATTCTATTCTCACATTCTCACTTGTTAAGTGCATCATTGCAGTTGTTAAGTTAGTAACGTGGTTGCTAAGTGAATCTGGCTTTGCTTGAAAGGTCACAAAAAGTGATCCAATGACCCCCCTTAGGACAGGGTGAAGCAACCTCGGCTCTTTTATGAGTCGTGCAAATCCCAAATTCCTGACTCAGGAATTCTGGGAGTTAAAGTCCACGAGTCATAAAAGAGACGAGTTGCCTACCCTTGACCTAGGACATTGCAACCGTCCTAAATATGAGTCAGTTAACAAATGCCTGAATTTCGATCACGTGACCATGGGGAGGCTGCAACAGTCGTAAGTGTGAAAAATGGCCATAACTCACTTTTTTTCAGTACTGTTGTAATTTCAAACGGTGACTAAGTAAATGGTTGTAAAGCGAGGCCTGCTTGTACTGGTTTTTTTTCTTTACTACATTACTTTTCTTTCTTTTTTATTTTTTCACTTTCTTTTTTTTAATATATCAGCTTTTTTTTTTTTGGAAAGCGCAATGTGTAGTTAAAATTACTATTTAAAAAAAGGGAAGGCGGTCCTGCTGGAAGCAATGTTTTATCTCCCCAAAAATACCTACTGAAAAGCTATCACGAAGACTCTTTTGTGTCTTCCCACTGAAGCTCCTTTTTGAAGCCTTCCCGAGCTTTTTCCTTTGCCTTTGGCCATCTGAGAAAAAGCGAAATTAAGATTAAAAATTCCGCTCGGCCCAAGCAGACCGACCAAGAAGTCTGATTACGCTTACCATGTATTTGGGTCGCTGAGAACAGAGGCAGCCGTGCTATAACAGGATGGAACTGTTTATAGACTTAAAGGTTTCTGCATAAATAAATCCCGAAGGGATAAAAGTATAAGGAATTTTTAGCTTCCTTGTGTTTCGATCCTAACATAAAAAGGCGCTCAGCTCAAGAACAGAGCTTGGTCAGTCTACCTTTAAAAACATTTTAGACCAGGGGTGTCAAACTCAATTTCATTGAGGGCCGCATCAGCATTGCGGTTGCCCTCAGGGGGCCGGGTGGGTGTGGCCAGGGTGGGCGTGGCCTACTGGGTGGGCGTGGCTAGAGTGTGTATGGCCTACTGGGTGGGCGTGGCCAGCTCTACATCGTTCCCATCAAGGGTGCCTATGGGGGCCTGGGCAGGAGTGGGACAGATCTGAGGGTCTCTGGCAGGAGGAGGGTCTCTGGGCCAGGGCCAAGGCAGTGGGGGCCGTTCCCTCACTGTTTCCAGGATGGCTTCACGGGCCGCATGAAACCACTTCGCGGGCCGGATCTGGCCCCCGGGCCTTGTGTTGAACATGTCTGGTTTATAGACTTAAAGGTTTCTGCATAAATAAATCCTGAAGGGATAAAAGTATAAGGAATTTTTAGCTTCCTTGTCTTTTGATCCTAACATAAAAAGGCGCTCAGTTCAAGAACGGAGCTTGGTCAGTCTACCTTTAAAAACATTTTAGACAATGTAAAAAGGCCAAAAAAAAAAAAACAACCCACAATGTATTTGTAGCTTCAGCTCTGATCTTTGTAGGATTTTTTTTCGCCTGCCTAATCATTATTTCTGTCCCATCAGCTTGTTTTGGGGGACCAGCAGGAGCAGTTCCTGTAGAGATGAATTCTTAGCACAGAGAACAGAATAGAAATTATAGAATAGAACAGAACAGAACGGAACAGAACAGAATAGAGAAATGTAAAACAGAACAGAACAGAATAGAACAGAACAGAATAGAACAGAACAGAATAGAATAGAATAGAATAGAATAGAATAGAATAGAATAGAATAGAATAGAATAGAATCTTCCATCTGCTCATGTGAGTGAACCTTCACACACAAACACAAGCACCTTCCACACTTCCCTTACAAGTGCAAGCAACCTCCCCTCACGTACAAAGCTCCATTTGTGTGAGTGGAGGCCACACACCTGTGCCACTTGCACAAATGGAGCTCTGCGTGTGTACACCTGCCATGCGCGTGCACACACACACACACTCACACACACACATCGCTGGGCCAGGCCAGCAAGCTGGAGAGATTGAGGACTGCTGATTTGGTCAACTAAAGTTCAAATCTGAATTAACGCTAGATAAGGGTCCATGGAATTCAAGAGGACTTGGCCAGACCCTTGGTGGGAACATAACCACTTGAGGCTGATGATTCACTTAATTCCGTGCCCAGCTGTGCCTGCTCTTCCCCTACATTATATTCAGCAGCAAGGTGGACACAGGTTGGCTTTGTCAAGTCTCTGTAGCCGGGGAACAAGGTCAGCGGTTTCCCTATCATGAGCTTTTGGCACCGTCAACATTTCCCTCTCTCTTTCTTCTTCATCAGATGCTTCTCCAGTCATCCAAGCAGGAATGTATTATGTGTGATAGTATAATAAGGCCAGATTTACCCAGGGTATCTAGCCAAATGAAAGAACAATGCTTTGCTTTGGGAACCTGTCAGGATATTACTTTTGTGTGCACCACACTAGGCATAAAAACAATGTCTCATTACTTCCTGAGCGGTGTAGGGGGGGAGTAAGAGAAGTCAGCTGCCAGTCCGAGAAACTAAATCACAGAGACAACCATTGTTTCAGGGCCCTGCTCAGACAGTAAGCAGCTGGTGATTATTTTAAGCCATTGGTGTCGATAGGTGGGTGATTCATTGCTGTCTCTAGGGTTTCCTGATCTGGTGTTGAAAGATCCTTGAAGAATAGCTGGCAGTCCTGAGCGGCACTGTTTGCCCTGATAAATGTATCAAACTCCAGCAGTCTTTATCTCGGGAACTGATTTGGGTAGCTGGAGAGGATTTAGAGCAGTGAGGAAGTTCTCACAAGACTGCAAATCTCAAAGTAACAGAGCACAAATCACCAGCCTGTTTTGGAAAAGCTGGAAGGCCCTTGTGCTTTCGTGTGAAGCTCCACTCACATGAGCTGATGCAAGACAGATGCAATACAGATTTAATCTAGAATGGAATGGAATGGAATGGAATGGAATGGAATGGAATAGAATAGAATAGAATAGAATAGAATAGAATAGAGTAGAATACAATACAATACAATACAATACAATACAATACAATACAATACAATACAATACAATACAATACAATACAATACAATACAATAGAATTAAAATAGAAGAATAGAATAGAATTCTTTATTGGCCAAAGAATTTGTCTCTGGTGCATAAGCTCTCAGTGCACATATAAACAACAAAGTGATAATTCATAGATCACACTGCCCACCAACACTAGCAGGACAAGCTTCTGTATACATATAAGAGCCTTGGTGGAGCAGTGGGCTAATGCCTCCTTAAGTAACACCAGCTGCCTGCAATTAGTGCAGGTTCGCGTCCCACCAGGCTCAAGGTTGACTCAGCCTTCCATCCTTCCGAGGTAGGTAAAATGAGGACCCAGATTGTTGGGGGCAATAAGCTGACTTTGTAATAATGCCGCTTGGGGTGTGTGTGAAAGCCCTAATAAGCAGGCATATACATAGAATGAAGGCTACTGCTAAGCTTGTAAGCCGCCCTGAGTCTTCGGAGAAGGGCGGGATATAAATGGAATTAAAATAAAATAAAAAAAATATAAACATGGAACAAACCCACAGTGCCTCACATTTAGTTTGGTTGAGAGAAAGAGCATTAAGACAGCTCCTCCTTAGCAACTCTCAAAGTGAACGGATGATGTTATCTAGTTGGGTAATGAAATATCTGCAAGCAAACAGTCGAGCTCAGAGAGCACCAAGGACCCCACAGTCCTCCTCCTCCTCCTCCTCCTCCTCCTCCTCCTCCCTGCAAACCCCCCTCCCTTCTAGCACTGATAATGTTGCCTAGTTGGGTCACGAAAGGTCTGCAAGAAAACCACCCAGCTCAGAGAGCACCAAGGACCCCACAGTCCTCCTCCTCCTCCTCCTCCTCCTCCTCCTCCTCCTCCTCCTCCTCCTCCTCCTCCTCCTCCTCCTCCTTCTCTCTGCAAATTCCACTCCTTCTAGCACTGACAATGTTACCTAATTGGGTCATGAAACATGTGCAAAGAAACCACCAAGCTCAGAGAACACCAAGGACCCCACATTTCCATCCGGAACGACAAACATTCTCTTCTGTTGAAGAGTTCCATGTGGCACAAAACATTATCAATATGCAAACTGTTTCTTGACTAACAGCTCACCAGCTAAGCCGATACTGGTACAGTGACACACTAATTATTCCTCCATGGCTCGTCTAATCCTAGTAGTGTGTGTGTGACTCCAGCGAGTCCTCAATCAGAGTAAAAATGCCCCCGTTATCTGAACACCGGCCTTGCCATCTGCCAGCCACTTGGCCTTAAATAAGAATTCTATGGCGTTTCTGCTACACAATGCACCACAACTGATGAAGTGATTTGTTAAAATATTTGCAGGCTGGTACCTGTTGATTGTAATTTCTGGTGTCCTTGATGAAGTGTTCTGTTTGTTTTGCTTTCTCTTCCCCCCCCCCCACACACACTTTGGGGGTTTTACATTGATAGAAAATTGCTTGGCTATTCAAGGCTAAGAGAGAAAAATAGCTTTTTTAGAAAAATAACATTTTATTTTATTTTTTTTTAAAAAAGAGAGAGTCAGGAGGGAAAACAAACAAACAGCTCTCATTTAGGGAAAGCGTGCCTCTGTATAATGCTTAAACCTCAATAGCATAGTGCCTCTTTCCTACTCTGAATTCCTCAGGGCTGCAAACATAGACTAGATCACTTAAGTTTGCTGGATTCATGGTTTGCCAGGTGATTTTAAAGGAGGAGTTTTTTTTAAAAAAAACAGAGTTGGAAGGGACTTCAGAGGTCTTCTAGTCCAACTCCCAGCTCGAAGGAGACCCCTTACCAATATACCATTCCTAATATGTGGCTGTCCAGTCTATTCCTAAAAGCCTCCAGTGATGGAGCACCCACAACTTCTGAAGGCAAAGCTCTTCCGTTGGTTGATTGATCTCACTATTAAGAAATTTCTGTTAATTCTCTCCTTGGTTAGCTTCTATCCATTGTTTCTCGTCTTGCCTTTTGGTGCTTTGGAAAATAGTTTGATCCCCTCTTCCTTGTGGCAGCTCCTCATATATTGGAACAGTGCTATCATGTCACCCCTAGTCCTTCTTTTCAATAGTCTAGACCAGACATGTCAAACACAAGGCCCGGGGGCCAGATCCGGCCCGCAAAGTGGTTTCATGTGGCCCGCGAAGCCATCCTGCAAACAGTGAGGGAACGGCCCCCACTGCCTTGGCCCTGGCCCAGAGACCCTCAGATCTGTCCCAGTCCTGCCCAGGCCCCCATAGGCACCCTTGATGCGAATGATGTAGAGCTGGCCATGCCCATCCAGTAGGCCATACGCACTTTAGCCACGCCCACACAGTAGGCCACGCCCACCCAGGCCATACCCACCCAGCCCCCTGAGGGCAACCGCAATGTTGATGCAGCCCTCCATGAAATTGAGTTTGACACCCCTGCACTACACATACCCAATTCCTACAATCGTTCTTGGTATGTTTTCGCTTCCAGGCCCTTAATCATCTTTGTCAGGGGTCAGCAACCTGAAACAGTGAAAGAGCCACTCGGAACTGGTTCCCTCACAAAAGGAAAAGCTGGGAGCCGCAAAAAATGTGTGCGCATGCGCGTACATGCACGCATGTGCAGAACAGGGTTTGATTGAAGAGTGGAGACAAGGCGAGATATGCACCTACCCTGCATATTTGAATTGATTGGTTGAACTTTTTTAGTCTCACTTTTTTTTTTTTGGATTGCACATGGCAGAGGACTGGGAGCCGCAGGAGATGGCTGAAAGAGCTGCATGCGGCTCTGGAGCCGCAGGTTGCAGACCTGTGATCTTTGTCATTCTTCTCTGCACTCTTTTCAGATTCTCAACATCGTATTCCAAGTGTGGTCTTACTAAGCTTTGTAAAGCGATACTAGAGCTTCATGTGATCTTGATTCTCTCCCTCTATTAATGCAGCTTGTGCATTAATAGATTAGATTAATAGATTTATAAATGATTAGCGGCAATGTTGAAAATGAATGAATGGCCCATCTTAAAGCTTTGTGATGGGGTTTCATGGTGGATGGATGCCTGAGAGAATGTTTATTCAATAGTACATCACTTATGGCTTCAGTATTTCAAACAGGCATCTATCATGGGATGGAAGGGACAAGCCCATTTATTTAAACCTAGATGACAAATTGATTAAAATGTAGAGAATTAATCAGGCCAAACATCTTTAATCCATTAATAACATTCACCAACAACCTCAGTTCACTAAAACTGGTTTGGGCAGCCATTATCCGTTGTAGCTAGTCTGGGCATTGGGTAATGTGTGAAAGGGTTTGTATAGAATAGAATAGAATAGAATAGAATAGAATAGAATAGAATAGAATAGAATAGAATAGAATAGAGTAGAGTAGAGTAGAGTAGAGTAGAGTAGAGTAGAGTAGAGTACAGTAGAGTAGAGTAGAGTAGAGTAGAGTAGAACAGAATAAAGAAAATGTAGAATAGAATAGAATAGAATAGAATAGAATAGAATAGAATAGAATAGAATAGAATAGAATAGAATAGAATAGAATAGAATAGAATAGAATAGAAGCTGGAATGGACCTTGGAGGTCTTCTAGTCCAGCCCCCTGCTCAAGCAGGAGAACCTACAGAATCTCAGACAAGTGACTGTCCAGTAGTTGGACAGTATAGTAGTTGGGTCATCCCAGGAGAATATACCTTTGAGTTAAGGAGCAACAGGGTGTCCCAAACCTCTTAACCCCAAGATGTCCAGTCCCCCAGACCATGTTGTCATGCGCTAATACTACAAAGAAGCTACAACTTCTTTATCGAGGCACCAAATGCTATGGTGGATATGTCCATAGGAGAAGGAATGGCAAATCTTGGTGGTGGAGTGAAAAGAGAAATCAGCCTAGAATCTCCACATAGTCACAAGTGAACTAAGTCCAACCTCCCTTGAATTCTGTTGGCTCTGATTTAACTCCAAGCTACTGCTAACCATTAGTTGAGAAGATTCCTCTACATAGACTTTTCAGCAATAAATTGGACCTTCACCTGTGGACCTGCTCTTTCACACTTGGCATTAATCTTCTCAATCCCTCTATTAACTCCACCCCCAGATTCTGCCACTCCTCCTATTTCATCCATGTCTTGTCCTACAAGTCCTTTTCTCGATTTAGATCCAAAGCCTTGCATATCCCTACCAAACCTGTCCACAGGTTGTGGTGTGGAAAAGGCACAGTTTGTCCCCACAAAACAGATGGGATTGAATCCAGTGAAATGGACAACAGGCTGTATAGTTTTGCAATATATTCCTGATGATGTTACCTAGTAGGGTAATAAAATGTCTGCAAGAAAGCAACCAAGCTCAGAGAACACCAAAGACCCCACAGTCGTCCTCCTCCTCCTCCTCCTCCTCCTCCTCCTCCTCCTCCTCCTCCCTCCTCCTCCTCCTCCTCCTCCTCTTCTTCTTCTTCTTCTTCTTCTTCTTCTTCTTCTTCTTCTTCTTCTTCTTCTTCTTCTTCTTCTTCTTCTTCTTCTTCTTCTCCTCCTCCTCCTCCTCCTCCTCCTCCTCCTCCTCCTCCTCCAAACCCCACTCCCTTCTCACACTGATCATATTACCTAGTTTGGTAATGAAGTGTCTACAAGAAAACTACCAAGCTCAAAGACCACCAGGGACCCCCACTGCGCAACATTAGCACAGATGTCCATCTCCTCCTTCATGTCAGGCAGCCCAATTTATCAGCAGCCATTCCTGTCTTGCTGATGGACCCACCATTCCAGGCAGTTTTTAGAGAAGTTGGGATTAAAAGCCCTTCACTGTCGCGGACTCAGCAAGAGCCTCTTAGAGCAATCCATCAGTACGAACAAGACAACAGCCCAACCAGTTCTGGGTTTTGTTTTATTTTGCTTTTAGGGGGACATAAATGGGACCAAAGTTCCACTTCTTAGGGAAAGTTGCAAACGGTGACTAAGGAAAAGCAGAGCAAGATTAAAAATGGAGGAACTCCTTCTCTGAGAAATAACACTCTGTCCTATTGGCTCATTAAGGAAATGGCTTTCTAGAAGAAGCAAAGGTTGAGTTCGTCTAATGCGGAGCACTTTTGAGCAATTAAGAAAAGTCCAGTGCAAGATTGACCTACTGGCTCACTGGCCACAGACATATATCTAAGCAAGTTTCCATCGGCATAAATCTCGAATCTTTCCACCTCCCCATGAGCAGTTAACCCCTTGTGGACGATAAACCGAGCATTTGGAAATAACGTTTTTTTCAGCTGGGTCAAAGAGAAGATGGGTAGTTCTGCTTTGTCTGTATCTGATTCAGATGTATCTAATGTGCATGCTGCGTTTTATTGGAAATGCAGAGCGATTACCGCCAAAGTCTTTTTTTTTGGGGGGGGGGAAACACCGGACAGTTTTTGACTTGGAGCATCGGGATCCAAACTCTTCAAGGCTTGTAATTGAATTTTCCTTTCTTTATTGACAAATTAATAGCGCGTGAGGTTTATTTACTTGAGGGGGTCCTTGGTGTGCTCTGAGCTTGCTTGTTTTCTTGCAGATGTTTCATTACCAAACTAGGTAACATCATCAGTGCTAGAAGGGATTGAATTTAGGGAGGGAGGGAGGGAGGGAGGAAGGAAGGAAGGAAGGAAGGAAGGAAGGAAGGAAGGAAGGAAGGAAGGAAGGAAGGAAGGAAGGAAGGACAGACTGACTATGGGGTCCTTGGTGCGCTCTGAGCTTGCTTGTTTTCTTGCAGATGTTTCATTACCAAACTAGGTAACATCATCAGTACTAGAAGAGATTGAATTTAGGGAGGGAGGGAGGGAGGGAGGGAGGAAGGAAGGAAGGAAGGAAGGAAGGAAGGAAGGAAGGAAGGACAGACTGACTATGGGGTCCTTGGTGCTCTCTGAGTTTGCTGGTTTTCTTGCAGATGTTTCATGACCCAGCTAGGTAATGCCATCAGTGCTAAAAGGAAGTGGAATTTAGGGAGGGAGGGAGGGAGGGAGGAAGGAAGGAAAGAAAGAAAGAAAGAAAGAAAGAAAGAAAGAAAGAAAGAAAGAAAGAAAGAAAGAAAGAAGGAAGGAAGGAAGGAAGGAAGGAAGGAAGGAAGGAAGGAAGGAAGGAAGGAAGGAAGGAAGGACTATGGGGTCCCTAGTGCTCTCTGATCTTGCTTGTTTTCTTGCAGACATTAGGAACTTTCTCCTTAATTCCAGGTTGCTTCTCTCTTTTGGTCAGTTTCCAATCATCGTTTCTTGTCCTGCTCTCTGGCGCTTTGGTGACTAAGTGACGCCCTCTTCTTTGTGTCAGCCTCTATTTCTTCTTTTCTTTAGACTAGCCTAACCCAAGTCCTGCAGCCGTTCCTCATATGTTTTAGTCTCCAGGCCTTGGATCAACCTAGAAGGTTGGGGAAAGCTTAAAAAAAAACAACAACACCAAAACAACAGCAGCCTTTTGTGAGCCCACAGCTTGGTAAAAAATGATGGAGAATTTAATGATGGAAAATATGTCAAGTTAAAGTAGGCTATGATTTGTTCCCTGTCGATCTCAGCTGTGCTGAAGCTCTTTCAGTGCCAGGTGGGTTGATTCAGGTGGAACGTGCAGAAGAAATATTGCCACGGTAAGGATGATTTGACCATGAAGATAAAATTACCTAATGGGGTGTGGACTATCGTTGCCGGACATTTTCAAGCAGACCTATCTGTAGGCATGCTCTGCATGGTTCTTTGAATGTTGCTGCAAAAATAAACCCTGTTGTACTCTATTTCAGGGGTCCCCAACCCCCGGTCTGTGGACCAGTACCGGGCTGCATTATGCCAGCAACCGGCCCGCACAAACAAGCAAAGTCCCATCCTGGTTTTGTATGCAGGCAGCACACAAAACCAGGCACTCTCCGGTCCATGGAAAAAACCTCTCTCCATGGAACTGGTCCCTGGTGCCCAAAAGGTTGGGGACCTCTGCTCTATTTATTTGTTTCCAAAAAGTGCAATACAGCTAATCCCTGTGTCAAGCTCCAAAGAAACTTATTCTGCTTTAGCCGTGGTTGTTTCTTAGCTTCTCTACAGATGCGGGGAGGGGGGGGAATGTTTATTTATTTATTTTATTTATTTTATTATATTTGTATACCACCCTTCTCCCGAAGGACTCAGGGTGGTGAACAGGGCATATATAAAAATACAGAATACAAAATTTAAAAAGAATTAAATAGTAGCCCAGCTAAAACAATCAATAATAATATAAAAATCCCCATTAAAACCCCAACACATCCCCCATCAGGCCAGGCCGGCTTGCTCAAATAGATGGGTCTTTCCAGCCTGGGAACCAAGGTCAGCAGAGAACCGTTTGGCTGGGAACTGAAGATTTTTCTCATAACAAATGCCTGACACTTAACTGGGGAATGTGATAATGATAACTTTATTGTCACTTTGAATGTACACCAATCGGCATACATCAAAATGAAATTTCGTTGCATCCTCCTCTGCCTCCTCTGGAAACAGCCCTGATTTGCAATACAATCCATCACTGGGCCAGCAGTCAGATCTTGCTGCTGGTAGAACAAATTCAAACAGCGCCAACGACTTTTAACGGTCTCACCAGCAGTTCCAAAACCACTAGAAACTCGCCAGGCCAGCAAAGATTGTCGGTCGTATGTTACCTTAGTTCCACCATGTTGCTCAAACACATTAAAATCTTCCTGATCATGTGGCCTATAGCCCTTACTATCCCTCCCAAAACTATTCGCCTTCAAGAGCCAATGCAGCCGCAGCCATTCCAGGCGCTGCCATCTTATAACATCTTAGATCTGCGCTATCAGAGAGGAAGGGAGGTTTTCCACTTTTAATTTACTGTTCTGGCACCAGAGCTGGTTTCCTATTCATCAGTGCCGATATGCTGAACTCAATAAAGTTTTGCACTAGAGATTTGGACTGTCTCAAGCTGTGCTTCCTTCATTGGGATGATCAGTTGGAACCTTGACTTACAACCATTTAGTCACCATTCAAAGTTATAACAGCAGTGGGAAAAAGTGACTTACAATCATTCTTCACACCTATCAAAACACGGGATCAAAATTCGGATGCTTGGCAACTGATTCAAACTTAGGACTGTTGCTGGGTCCCAAGGTCTCATGATCCCCTTTTGCGACCTTCCGACAAGCGAATTCAACCGGGGAAGCCAGTTTCACTGAACAACCATTGTTACTAACTTATCGGCTGCCGTGATTCACTTAACAACTGTGGCAAGAAAGGTTGTAAAATGGGGCAAAGCTCACTTCACAAATGTCTCGCTTAGCAACAGAAACGTTGGGCTCAATTGTCGTCGTAAGTCAAGGACTTCCTCCTGCACTCAGAGGTGCAAGAAACTCAAAACACAAAACGATTAGTAGTGAAGTGGAGGTAACCAACTGACATTTGCAAGTTATTGTGGCAGATCTAATAGTCTTTTTGGGTGGCTACTCATGTTCAGTCTTGTAGAAGGACATCAGTAATCTTCTCACCAGAGAGAGAAGTAAGGTTTCTGAGAGTTGGGTTGATGAGTGGCAGATAACCCCAAGGGTACCTTTTAAGATCCTGTAGTTTCTAAATCTCAACTCTTAGGAGACAACTGAATGAGAAGAACCCAAGAAGGTTTGGAGTATGTGTGTTTAGGAAAGAGAAATTTACTCAGGTCTATGAAGATGTTCCTTTTACTCATGCTGTAGAAGACCAGCTATTGTGGCCTACAAGAACATTTGAGTCCTTTAACCAGATTCATATCCTCCTCCTTATGGACTTATTAAAACTGTCAAGGATGACAGTCTAATTCGATCTTTGGCTGATCCAAGAATTCTTAGGCTCTCACCAAATTTGTTCCATTATCTTTAACATCCTGGGTTTTTTTTCCAAAACTGTTAAATAATCTTGTCTTAGCTTCTCAAAGCTGGAGCCCCCGGTGCTCATTTATCAGCCTGATGGCTACACAAGGAAATGTCTAAAAGTAATCAATATACCTGATGGATGCAAGTCCAGGATTTAATATCCCAGCCTGTCAGAAAACACTGTTTATTGTAGAGGTGTAAGAAAAACTCTTTGGGCAAAAAAAAAATCTCTCTTACCAACCTGGCCCATTGTGTATTCAGTCAATCCTGTCTTTGCATCTTCCAAAATTTGAAAATGGAAACCAACTGTATGGAAATTCCAGGACAATATTTATTTATTTGTTTATTTGTTTATTTATTTGTTTGTTTGTTTGTTTGTTTATTTATTTATTTATTTATTTATTTATTTATTTATTTATTTATTTGAATTTGTATACCGCCCTATTCCCGTAGGACTCAGGGCGGTTTACAGGGCAGTTAAAACCATGAAATACAAAAAATTAAAATCAATTAAAACAATTAAATTAAATTCAAGCCCCAAGAGTAAATCTAAAACCCAGTTAAATTAACAACCCCACAGTCTGGACCAAACAGATCAAAGAGCCATGTTTTCAGGTCCCGGCGAAATGAGCGAAGGTCGGGGGCAGTCCTAAGTTCCGTGGGTAGTTGGTTCCATAGGGCAGGCGCACCCACAGAGAATGCCCTTCCCCTGGGAATAACCCACCGGCATTCATTAACCGGTGGTACCCTGAGAAGGCCCTCCCTGTGGGGGCGCACAGGACGATGGGAAGATGATGCTGGCAGCAGGTGTTCCCTTAGATAGTCCGGACCCAAGCCATTTAGGGCTTTATAGGTCATTACCAGCACCTTGAATCTCACCCGGAGGGCAAAAGGAAGCCAATGTAGCTCACGGAGAAGAGGTGTTACACGGGAGTATCGGGAAGCTCCCATCAAAACTCGTGCGGCTGAATTCTGCACCAGTTGAAGCCTTCGGGTGGTCCTCAAGGGCAGCCCCATGTAGAGAGCATTGCAGTAGTCTAACCGGGAGGTCACGAGCACATGAGTGACTGTACGTAGAGCATCTCGGTCCAGATAGGGATGCAACTGGCGCACCAGGCGAATCTGGGCAAAAGCCCCCCTGGTCATGGCTCCTATATGATCTTCCAAACTGAGCCGTGAATCCAGGAGGACGCCCAAGTTGCGAGCCCTATCAATGGGGGGTAATACCTCATCCCCTATTGTCAAGCCTACAATAGATATTAATGAGAGTTTTTCCAAACGGCACCTAAATTTAGGTGTATGAGCTCCTTGAGAGCAGAGAAGTATTTTTAGTGTATAAGGATGATAATCACTGGAGGAAGCAATTGTGTTTGGAAGAGTTAGCGGTAAAAGGAAACCAGGCCCTCAAAGAACATGGTGGATGGACACCATCAAAAATGACACCAGGCAGAGCATAGGAAAAGTCAAAGAGGTAGTGCCAGATTAGAAGATGTGGAGAAACCTGGTCCATAGTATCGCCAAGAGTTGGACCCAATTGAATGGATAACATCATCATCATCATCATGAGCAAGGGGTTGGACTAGAAGATCTCCAAGGTCCCTTCAAACTCTGTTATTCTATTCTGTCCCATCCTGTCCTGTCCCATCCCATCCCATCCCATCCTACTCTACTGTACTCTACTGTACTCTACTCTACTGTACTGTACTGTACTGTACTCTACTCTACTCTACTCTACTCTACTCTACTCTACTCTACTCTACTCTACTCTACTCTATTCTATTCTATTCTATTCTATTCTATTCTACTCCATTCCATATATTCTATTCTATTCTATTCTATTCTATTCTATTCTATTCTATTCTATTCTATTCTATTCTATTCTATTCTATTCTATTCTATTCTTTCCTTATTTCTATTCTATTCTATTCTATTCCATTCCATTCCATTCCATTCCATTCCATTCTATATTCCTATTCTATTCTATTCTATTCTATTCTATTCTATTCTATTCTATTCTATTCTATTCTATTCTATTCTATTCTATTCTATTCTATTCTATCCTTATCTCCTATCCTATTATCTTCTATTCTATTCCCCATCTCTTCTAGATTAAAAGCAGATGTTCCTGGAAACCCAAAAATACTTTTTTTTGCATGAAACAGGAAAAAAAATGAACCTCTGTTTTTGATGATGAGGAAGAATGGGTTATAGAAAGAAAAAAATATATATTGTAATCATAAAGAGGTAAATTTGTATTATAACTGCTGTAAAATAGATCGAAAGCTACTTATATCTCTCCCCGCCCCCCATTGATGGTCTCTGAGCTGGGTGGTTTTCTTGCAGATGTTTCATTATCAAACTAGGTAACATCATCAGCGCCAGCTTTTTCTTTTATCTCCTTTCTTGCCTTTTTAACTTTCTCTTTGATTCCTTCCTTCTTTTCCTTTTTCTCACTTTACATCGCTTTGCGTTCACGATTTAATCTCGTTTTATTTTATTTTTTTCAAAAAAAACCTTTCATAAATTTTACGCAAAATAATAAATGGGAAGTAGACTTTTTTTTTTGAGCGAATCACCCTATTGATGTTTCAGAAGGGTTAAAAACGCAAACGGTCTTCCCTGCTGACGATTATTTTTCCTCGTGGTTATTCTTGACTTCCTTTTGGAAAAAAAATACGCCTCCTTCCGAGAAGCGGATGTGCAGATGAAATAAACACAGGGCAGGCGGACGCATTTTCTTTTCTTAAAAAAAAAACAACAGATTCCGCTCACCTCCGAATTTATTAAAGAAATTGCAAACTGTACATCAGTGTGTCGGTCTGTGAGAATCGAGTTTCTTTTTATCTGCACTGCCTAACTGGACTGTAGCGGTGACACATTGTTGAAATCCTGCTGATCATCGCTAAGACCAATACTAATGACTCTAGTAAATGAATCTGCCGTTTTTCTATTTTTGTCACGTTCCTAGCTGGGCCCTGCCTCAATAACTGCCAATAATAATAAAAGATGACAGCCTAACATGGTCATCAGGTAAAAAAAAACCCCAACAACCTTGTGTGTAATTCCTTCCATTCATCAGATTATGGAAATCACGTTGCATGTCCCGAAGACATAACCTGATATTGAGATGAGATTTATTTTCCAACTGCACTGAGCTGACATTAACATAAGTTCTGGGGGTAAATCGTTCCAGCGGGATTAGACATTAAGCAATTGTTGCCGAGTGCCACACTGTACTTGGCAAGGCTCCGCGGCTGCTGTTTGCAGGTTTCCAGCAATCTTGTTAGAAAAGTCGACAGGTTTTCATTCCCCCCCACCCTTCTTTAGAGCTGGAAGGGACCTTGGAGGTCTTCTAGTCCAGCCCCCTGCTATGGATGATCAGAAGGGGCTCAACAATGCTCCCCTTTGGATATATCCTATCATTTGTCCCATCATCCATCCTTTTATGCTCTTCAGCATAAAACTACAGGGAGTAGCTGCAACATTTATATCTGCAACTATTCTAAAAATTCGAGTCCCAGGTATATTTATTTGTAAAAAAAGGCGTACTAAAACACTGATCTCTGGGACAGAGAGTTTTATTGTATACTTTCGTTAGCCCACTGCTAACATTGTCAAAGTGTAAGCTAACATTGGGAAGACTTGGCCTTTATAGTTCTAGGGACAGGTGGGGAAAGGTAGAATGGTGTGAGTGAGGCGAATGCCGGTCAATACAATCGAATTAGGGTTGATACATCCAATCACATGGGGGCAGCAGGCAGGCGGACCTATAACATGTTCAATGGCCAAATTACCGATACTTAAAGAACTATAAAGGCAAAGTCTTCCCAATGTTAGCCTACACGTTGACAACGTTGGCAGTGGCTAACGAAAGCTTAGTATACAATAAAACTCTATATTTGCTTCCTCTCTCCGCAGTTCTTCATTGCTGCGAAAGATTATGCTTTTATTTTTCCACGTGTGGCTCATTAGCTAAATTCAAGTAGTGCTGAGTTGCATCAATCGGTTCTTATCCATATTGTGTTGAGCCATTCATCAGATGGTTGACTGGAAACCGGGTCAGCCAGTCAATAGCTGAGGTAGCAACTGGGGAGGTGTGGTGGAATGAGGTCTGGATTCCCAAGAGGGAGGGAGGGAGGGGCTGCATTCCAGAGGACCAAGAGACAGCGAAGTTTAGATGTTTTGAAAGAGAGTTAAAACTAGCAATTCTCAGAGTGCACTGATGATGTTATCTGGTTGGGTGATGAAATGTCTGGAAGAAAACCACCCAGCTCAGAAAGCACCAAGGACCCCACAGTCCTTCTCTTCTTTCTCCTCCTCCTCCTCCTCCTCCTCTCCCCCCCCTTGCAAACCCCACTCCCTTCTAGCAATGATGAGGCTACCTAGTTGGGTCATGAAATGTCTGCAAGAAAAACACCAAGCTCAAAGAGCACCAAGGAGTCCACAATCCTCCTCCTCCTCCTCCTTCCAAACCCCACTCCCTTTTAGCACTGATTATGCTACCTAGTAGGATAATGAACGTCTACACAAGAAAACAACCAAGCTCAGAGACCATCGAGGACCCGACAGTTCCGCCCTGAGCTACAAATTGTCTCTCCTGTTGGAAGCGTTATTTGAAATAAAATCTTGCCTGACTGCTGGATGCCAGCTTCCCTTTGCCTTTCCATCAATTCAGAGACTGTGAAACCAAGTTCAAAGAGAGATGGCAGGTGGGGTGTTTCCAAACCACAGCAACCCCATTCTTATAAAGATTGGTAGAGACGCCAAACACCGTTGCAAGATTTTAATTCAAGTAGCCAGCACATCCATCGTTCAATTACATCACCGGGGTTGGCTTTGAGAAACCTCCCTTTGAAGTCCAACGTTAAACATTCACTTTGATTAGGGCAGAAAACCTTTCCCTTTTTCTGAACGAGTCGTCTCTGATCCTGTGTTCCATTGTGACTGTCTGTGCCTTGAGGGAAGGAAACCTTCATGGATGGTCACCTTAACACGGGCTTCCGTTAAAGCATGGGCTTGGTAAGCCCTCATTTTTGGAAAACTGAGTTATTGCCTGGGTGTGGCTAGGACATTCTTTAAGAATGCTTTTCTTCCAAGATACTTTCCTCATAGACTCAGCAATACTGTGATGGTTAGATACAGGTATATCTCTCTCCTTCTCCTACTCAATCAATCAGAAGTCCAGAATAGAGCTGGAAGGGACCTTGGGGGTCTTCTAGTCCACCTCTTTGCTCAAGCAGGAGACCCTATACCAGAGGTCTTCAAATTTGGCCCTTTTATGGCTTGTGGACTTCAACTCCCAGAATTCCTCAGCCACGCTCGCTGGCTGAGGAATTCTGGGAGTTGAAGTCCAGAAGTCATAAAAGGGCCTAGTTTGAAGACCCCTGCCCTATACCATTTCAGAGAAGTGACTGTCCAGTCTCTTCTTAAAATCCTCCAGTGATGGAGCACCCACCACTTCTGAAGACAAAGCTGTTCCACTGGTTAATTGTCCTCACTGTTGGGAAATTTCTCCTTAATTCCTGGTTGCTTCTCTCCTTGAGTTGTTTCTTTCCATTGTTTCTTGTCTTGCCTTTTGGTCCTTTGAAAAATAAGTTGACCACCTCTTCTTTGCGGTGGCCCCCTCAAATATTGGAACACTGCTATCATGTCCCCCCCCCAGTCCTTCTTTTCTCTAGACTAGCCGAATCCAAATCCGCTCTTCATATATTTTTATCTTCAGGCCTTTAATCATCTTAGTTGCTCTTCTTTCCACTTTTTCCAAAGTCTCAACATCTTTTTTGGTGACCAAAACTGGCTGCAGTATTCCAGGTGTGATCTAGTAAAGATATATAAAGTAATACTAATACTTCACATGATTTTGATTCTATGCCTCTGTTCATACAATCACTGCTCGCTCATGTTTAAGTGATCATCCACTAAGACTCCTCTCTCCTCTCCTCTCCTCTCCTCTCCTCTCCTCTCCTCTCCTCTCCTCTCCTCTCCTCTCTCCTCTCCTCTCCTCTCCTCTCCTCTCTCTCCTCTCTCTCCTCTCTCTCCTCTCCTCTCCCTCTCCTCCTCTC
>NC_139527.1:8514315-8591815 GCF_947247035.1 Vipera ursinii
CGTGTGTCGAGCAGATTCAGACTGGGTTGCCTTTCCAGTGCAAGGGTTTGAGTCTGCTTTTATGAAACCAGCTTGGCGATCCCTTTCTTTCCCCCTTCTTCCATTCTCCTTCCTCCTTTTTCCTTCCCCCTCTTTCCTTCTCTTCCCTTTTTTGGGGGGGGGGGGTAGTACACATGAAAACGTGGCAAAGTTTCCTCTCATTTCATAATGGCATTGTAGGCCTCTGTCTTACTATGAGAGATGGACGATACAGTCAGACTCAATTTCACTCATAGCCACTTTTTTTAAAAAAAAATCAAATTCTACCACTGATGATGTTACCTAGTTTGGGTAATGAAATGTCTGCAAGAAAACGACCAAACCCATTGAACATCCTCCTGCTCCTGCTCCTCCTCCTCCTCTCCCTTCTAATTCTGATTATGTTACGTAGTTGGGTGATGAAACATCAGCAAGGAAACCACCAAGCTCAGAGAGTGCCAAGGACCCCAGAATCCTCCTCCCCCTCCTCCTCGCAAACTCCCCTCCCTTCCAGCCCTGATGATGTCACCTAGTTGGGTCATGAAACGTCTGCAAGAAAACCACCAAGATCAGAGAGCACCAAGGACCCCACAGTTCTTCTTCTTCTCCTCCTCCTCCTCCTCTTCATCCTCCTCTCCACAAACCCCTCTCCCTTCTAGTTCTGATTATGTTACCTAGTTGGGTAATAAAACATCTGCAAGAAAACAAGCAAGCTCAGAGAGCATTAAGGATCGCACAGTCCTCCTCCTCCTCCTCCTCCTCCTCCTCCTCCTCCTCCTCCTTCTCCTCTCCACAAACCCCTCTCCCTTCTAATTCTGATTATGTTACATAGTTGGGTGATGAAACATCTGCAAGAAAACAACCAAACTACAGAGAGCACCAAGGACCCCTCATTTAAACCCTGAGCTACAAATATTATCCTTTATTGGTACCTCAAGTTCTCCCTATCTCAGTTGATGAAAACAAAAATTGAAAGCTAAAATTAAGGGCGTGAGGTTTGCTAACAATCTCTTTCCAGATTACACTGCAGCCTAAACTCTACTGTGCATAGTAACCATCCCGGCTTCCAAACGGATCACAAACATTGGTACCGTAATCCTAACAATAACATTGTAAAAACAATTTTTTTTAAAAATTCCCATTTATATCCCGCCCTTCTCCGAAGACTCAGGGCGGCTTACAATTTAAAGCACAAATCAATGTGCTTAGCAATAGCCTTCATTCTATGTATATGCCTGCTTATTAGGGCTTTCGGGGGGGGGCCCCCAGCGGCATTATTACAAAGTCAGCTTATTGCCCCCAACAATCTGGGTCCTCATTTTACCTACCTCGGAAGGATGGAAGGCTGAGTCAACCTTGAGCCTGGTGGGACTCGAACCTGCACTAATTGCAGGCAGCTGGTGTTACTTAAGGAGGCATTAGCCCACTGCTCCACCAAGGCTTGAAATGTCTTGAAATGTCCATAATTTTTCCTTCCCGTGTCTATACACATTGAGCTTGTTTGTTCAGTTTTGGACTTTTTAACACATTCATTAACATCCAGTTTATTTTGAAGACTTTCTTGCTATTTAGTCATGGTGGCGCAGTGGTTAGAATGCCATAAAGGTAAAGGTAAAGGTAAAGGTTCCCCCGCACATGCGTGCTAGTCGTTTCCGACTCTAGGGGCCAGTGCTCATCTCCATTTCAAAGCCGAAAACGTCTCCGTGGTCATGTGGCCAGCATGACTAGACGCCAAAGGCGCACGGAACGCTGTTACCTTCCCACTGTAGTGGTCCCTATTTTTCTACTTGCATTTTTACGTGCTTTCGAACTGCTAGGTTGGCAGAAGCTGGGACGAGTAAGAGGTGCTCACTCTGTTATGCAGCACTCGGGATTCGACCCGCCAAACTGCCGACCTTCTGAACGACAGGCTCAGCGTCCTAACCCACTGCTGACTGCTGGCTGTTGGCAGTTCGATCCTGACTGGCTCAAGATTGACTCAGCTTTCCATCCTTCTGACGTCAGTAAAATGAGGACCCAGATTGTTGGGGGGCAAAATGCTGACTCTGTAAACCGCTTAGAGAGGACTGTGAAGCGGTATATATAAGTCTAATTGCTATTGCTATTTAATTCAGCAAATCTCTGCATGTTTACTTAAGAGGTAAAGCCTATCACATTTCTGCAAAAAAGCAAATCCCAGAGCAGGCTAAAACAAAAAAAAAGAGGATTTGTTTTGTATCTCTCTGAAAGCTTGCTTTTGAAGTAGTATAAAGGATCTCTGTTCCTTTAAAGTATCTTAGAGAACCCACCTTTTTTCTCCATGTCTTGTTAGATTAGAAAAACTGATATAGACTAATGCAAGATAGGAAAAGTCAGCTACATCCTTCTCCACCCTTTATGTAATGTTCTCTTCCGCTAGTAAAATCAGGTCAAACTTGAAAACCATGAAGTGGAAGCAATTTAGATGAGAAATTAAGGCATGAGGATTTCCAGGGACTGAAACCTCCATTCACCAAAATCAAATAAAATCAAGATCTACATGTGGTGTCTTAGCTTTTTTTTCCTTCTTCTTCTTTTTTTTCTGTCTTCGAAGGCCTGGCGGTTCTGAATAAGTACGGAGTAAAATATTCAAGGAAGTGAGTTTGCTTTCTCTTTCTTCTTCTCCTCTTCTCCATCCCTTTCTTTAAGTCAAGTTGGAAAAAAAACAACAACAAAAGTTAAGATGAGGGACTCAAATTATTTCTTTGTTTATATATATCAGTGTTTGGGTACTTTGGAGGCGTTTATAGGCGGAACTAATCTACACAGAAAGTGAAGAAGACCTAAAGAGCCTTGTGTTGCAGGTGAAGAAGGAGAGTGCAAAACTTGGGTTGAAACTAAACATTAAGAAAACCAAGATCATGGCATCCGGCCCTCTCAATTCCTGGCAAATAGATGGGGAAGAAATGGAGGTAGTGACAGATTTTAATTTCCTGGGCTCCAAGATCACTGCAGATGGGGACTGTAGCCAAGAAATTAAAAGACGCTTGCTCCTGGGGAGGAAAGCCATGGCAAATCTAGACAGCACACTAAAAAGCAGAGACATCACCCTGTCAACAAAAGTGCGTATAGTCACGGCTATGGTCTTCCCAGTTGCAATGTATGGCAGTGAAAGTTGGACCATAAGAAAGGCTGAGCGCCGAAGAATTGAAGCCTTTGAACTCTGGTGCTGGAGAAGACTCCTGCGAGTCCCTTGGACTGCAAGGTGATCAAACCAGTCAGTCCTAGAGGAGATCAACCCTGAGTGCTCTTTAGAAGGCCAGATCCCGAAGCTAAAACTCAAATACTGTCAGAATCCATTTATATCATATTCATAAATGGAATGTTTCAAACATATCCCATGGATTCTGTCATCTCCCGAAGATGACAAGAAGATGACAAGAAGATGACAAGAAGTCCTGACAAATACTTTGGCCACCTCATGAGAAGGAAGGACTCACTGGAGAAGAGCCTAATGCTGGGAAAGATTGAGGGCAATAGAAGAAGGGGACGACAGAGAATGAGGTGGCTGGATGGAGTCACTGAAGCAGGAGGCGTGAGCTTAAATGGACTCCAGTAGAGGACAGGAAGGCCTGGAGGAACATTGTCCATAGGGTCACGATCGGTCGGACACGACTTCGCAGCTAACGACAACAATCTACACAGCCTGTATAATTCGACTTTTCATATTGTTATATGCTCCTGGCCACTTTCCTTTGTAACCAGAGGCAAGCTGGCCTCGTTTATTGCAACAAACAGGGAGACAACCAAGCTTTGATAAGCTTGGTTCCGACTCAAACGATTCCTTTCTTTATACATTTCCTTCACCGGCTGCCATATCCCTCCTCATTCCCCATTGGCTGAGGTACTATGAGGTTACACTCTTTCCGACCTCCTTTTACATATTTCCTGCTACGTACTAAATCATACATCACATGGGCATTATAATTAGCAGATAATGTACGCAAGTTGTGTCAAATAATATTTAATAGGACTTTGAGCATGCTGTGTTACCTTGTTTTCGAGTTCTGGGATATTTCACGGCTTCTTACAACAATTGATAACTTTCCTGTTTTTCGGTTTAGTGTGGCTTTCCTGTTATTCAATTCAGCTAGTTTTCCTGTTAAGCTAGGTATTTCCTCTGGCAGCTGTTTTGCAGCTTCCATTTCCTACTCTGAAAACCGGGTTAATTTTAGCCTAAGTGTCTATCTTACATCCTCCCTTTATGCTACGATTTCCTTGTCCCACCCATTGTGTTTTCTTTGGTAACCTTATTTTTCTACTAAGTCTCCACCGCACAGTGGATTTGACTGTTCCTGAAGATTCATCACATTGGTGCACAAATCAGTATTAATTGCATAGTTCCTACCATTTGTCTATGAAAATCAAATCAGAACAAATCCTCAGCCATCTTTACCAGGAATGTGAAACACGTGGCAAAAAGTGAAGCACGTTTTTGAGTTCATCAGTTTTTAAAGCAACTGAAAGGGGAAAGGGATACGGCACAAATATATTAAGATTTAAAACAAGGGTGTGCACACCTAGTATAACACGTTTTGCTTTAGAACAGCTTCGTTTCTATTTCTCTGGTTGCCTATCTTATCATACCGCATTATAAAACCCTAGTGAGACCACACCTGGAATACTGCAACCAATTTTGGTCACCATATCACAAAAAAAGATGTTGAGATTTTGGGGGGAAAAAAAGTGCAGAGAAGAGCAACGAAGATGATCCAAGGTTTGGAGACTAAAACATATGACGAACAGCTGCAGGACTTGGGTTTGGCTAGTCGAGGGGTCAGCAACCTGAAACAGTGAAAGAGCCCTCACAAAAGGAAAAACTGGGAGCCGCAAAAAATATGTACACATGCGCATAGATGCGCGCATGCGCAGAACAGAGTTTGACTGAAGAGTGGAGCCAAGGCGAGATATGCACCTGCCCTGCATATTTGAATTGATTGGTTGAACTTTTTTAGTCCCACTTTTTTTGGGGGGGACTGCACATGGCAGAGGACTGGGAGCCACAGGAGACAGCTGAAAGAGCCGCATGCGGCTCCAGAGCCGTGGGTTGCAGACCTGTGGGCTAGTCTAAAGAAAAGAAGAAATAGGGGGGACATGATAGCAGTATTCCAGTATTTGAGGGGCTGCCCCAAAGAAGAGGGGATCAAATTATTCTCCAAACCACCAGAGGGCAGGACAAGAAACAACGGTTGGAAATTAATCAAAGAGAGAAGCAACCTGGAATTAAGGAGAAAGTTCCTGACAGTGAGGACAATTAACCAGTGGAACAGCTTGCCACCAAGCTGTGGAAGTTTTTACCAAGAGACTAGACAGTCACTTGTCTGAAATGGTATAGGTTCTCCTATTTGAGCAGGAGGCCGGACTAGAAGACATCCAAGGTCCCTTCCAACTCTATTCTATTCTATCAACATGACCTTGGATAACTAGCAACAGTTAAAGACACAACATAGTAATAAATACACAATCAGCAGCCCAGATAAAAGCCACAAACCACTATTTTCCTGACTATCTAACAGGGTTAGTGTGTGTATAACTCTAGTCACTGTGACTCCTGGTTTATAGCCCTTGGAGTAGATCAGGAGTGTCAAACTCAATTTCATTGAGGGCCGCATCAGCATTGTGGTTGCCCTCAAGGGGCCGGGTGGGTGTGGCCAGGGTGGGCGTGGCCTACTGGGTGGGCGTAGCTAGAGTGCGTATGGCCTACTGGGTGGGCGTGGCCAGCTCTACATCGTTCGCATCAAGGGTGCCTATGGGGTCTGGGCAGGAGTGGGACAGATCTGGGGGTCTCTGGCAGAAGGAGGGTCTCTGGGCCAGGGCCAAGGCAGTGGGGGCCGTTCCCTCACTGTTTCCAGGATGGCTTCGCGGGCCGCATGAAACTACTTCGCGGGCTGGATCTGTCCCCCAGATCTTCTGTTTGACATGTCTGGAGTAGATGATATGGAGTCCTAGTTTGGGAAGTTTTATTTGTGTCTATGTGTTTTTTAAGAGTGATATCTGTTTTTATACCATATATTTCAAGCTGCCTTCCAACCCCAATCATGGAAATCCCTGCCGTCAATTTTTATGATAAGAGGGCACTTTGAAGACAACCCAAAGGAGACTCCCAAGTCCTCATGAAGATAGGGGGGGCTACAGGTTGCCCACTTCTTTCCGTATAGAAAGCTTGAAGATCAACCTTCAACTGATACATTTTGTCTTTCAGGAAGCAGAGATCTTAAACACCGCCATCCTTACTGGGAAGACGGTGGCTGTCCCTGTTAAGGTGGTCTCGGTGGAAGAAGATGGAAGAGTGACTGATCTTGTAGAGTCCGTGGAGTGCAGATCCTCAGATGAAGATGTGATCAAGGTAGGTATTTGCACTAATGAGTTTTCAAAATCAATCCATATAAACTCCTGGCCCTCTTAACAATGCAGGTAACATTTAAGCCTAGTCCTTGCTATCTCGTTATAGTTTGTGGGGAAGGCAAATCCAGGTGGAAATGTTAATAATGTTGACCTCCCTCTTAAAAGTCATACTTGGTTGATTTTAATTTCTGACTGCCCAGAAAATAGAAAGGTGTCCTTATCTTTTCTCGGTATTGACTTGTTTGAGTGTTGTCCTTTGGTGACTCCTTGATCTTCTTCGCCATCATTCCTTCTTGTCATCCTATTTGTGTCCAATGATGCCCCGATAAGGGTTCAAGGAACACATCGGTAGAAACAGGAAGGCATTTCACTTGATAATCCCAAGGGAAGCTCTATCTCAAAATTGGATCTTGTGTTCTTCCTTCCTTGGGACTGTGAAGTGAGATGGCTCCGTTGTGAGGCTTAACCTATGCCATGACTTTATAAAGAAGATCTCGTAAGTCTTGGGTGTTCTTTGAGCATCCATCTCCTCACAGAAATGCAAGCGTTGAGCCTCAAGTGGCTGAAGGACCCCATTGAATGTCTCTTATTGCTATTTGCTCCGGGTTGAAGTGCCTCCTCCCCACTTTGCTATGTGTGTCTGGAGTTTTCAACAGTATTGACTGAAGAACATATTGAGAGCTTCTTATCCTTTCTGCTGGGTTGATTGATAAATAGCAAGAGAGCCTCTTCACTCATATCCAGAGTCTTGCTCTTTCTTCCTCCACATGCTCCCAGAAGCCTCCTCTTTGTGACTTGCCTGGGGCAATTATTGTTCCTTTTCTCTAGTTTGAGAAGAAGCACCCAATTCTAAGTCTGTCAAGGGCCAAGAGCCTGGTGGTTTGGTTCTTTTCTGGAGGCACAGTCTGTGTCTGCAAAGCCAGTGTCATCTCAGTATTGTGTGGAGAAAAGCTTAGTGTCAATGCTGCAAACATTGGATGTTTTTGCTTTGACAACATAGGGAGATGCAACCGGCTTAATGTCATGGTTCCGACAGATGAAACTCTTCAAAGAATCTTTATTCGAGTAGCATAACTTCGGCACGTACATAGTCAAAGCCAAAATGTGAATTCCCCTCCCCTGAGCACATAGTATCAAAGCACAATTCCCTCCTCTAATTCACAGTCATAAATCACATTCTCCAATTAGTTTGAAGTGCGGGCTCTCCCTCCAGTTCTCCAGCCTGCCAATTCTTATCATCTCTTATTTTTTTAAAAAAACACTTTGGTTCTCATACTAGTTACAGTTCTGTTATGTCTAACTAAACTTCCATGCACATTCCTCCTCCTTCCCCCCAGTTTCATCTAATTCTAACTCTAATTCTAAGAGTAAAACATAAGAAGGAAAATGGTTGCATCTCCATACATTGTCAAAGCAAAAACATCCATTGTTAGCAGTGTTGACACAGGAGCATCGCAAGCAAGCAGAGAGGGAAGAAATGGCGATTCTCATTTTCATTAGATGAATATTTCCAGCTTGGACCGTTCCAGGGAAGTGAGGGGTGGAGCACCTTCTAATGGCCTTTTTGGCAGTATTGCCAGTTGGCTACCGTCTCTTGACATCTCACCTAACTGGAGGTTTCTGAAGCTGATGGCTGCTGGAATTGTCTGGAGCTTTTGATGGAGCCAGGCTTACCAACGACAGCCAATTCGTGACTCTGAGATCGGAGGATCACCTTAGATCTCAGGAGCCAGCAAGGAAAGAGAGGTGGTCGGTTTCCTCACAGAGAAAATGATCATGCAGTACTCCTCCTGGGAAATAGATAACTTCATGACCTTTCTGGCCTTCTGGAAGAATGAATGAAGAGTTGGCTTTGGGGAATGAACAAGAGAAGATCAGTTGAGTTGTTTTCCCAAAAGACATCTCCGTTCCCCTGAAGGTACTATTGGCCTCATCTGTATACATTCACAGATAGTCCTTGGCTTACGGCCACAGTGGTGACCAGCATTCGCAGGGCTAATCAAAGTGGCCATTAAGTGAATCTCCTCTGCAAAGGAAGGAAGGAACCATGAAGTACTGCAAGAGGACAGCATATTTCAAAGAAGAGACGGTCTGCTTCTCCAACCCCTCTGATTTCAGAACAGTTAGGACAGGGATCTTCAAACTTGGCCCTTTTATGACTTGTGGACTTCAACTCCCAGAATTCCTCAGCCAGTGTGCCTGGCTGAGGAATTCTGGGAGTTGAAGTCCACAAGTCATAAAAGGGCCAAGTTTGAAGACCCCTGAGTTAGGACCTTAAGCCGTGCCAGAATGGACAGAGAAGAAAAAAAACCTGGGTCAAGGAAGTCCCTGAGATAAGCCTAGAAGTGGTCTCCTTGAGGACATCCTTGAAGAGCGATATTTGCTCAAAAGTGAACATAGTGAGACCCAGCCCTAACTTCTGCTTCCTGATTTAGAATTGACCCTTGCAATTCTATTTCAGTGGAGCTTCTGAACATTTTATTTACACTCTCTCCAACCAACTTCTATTTTCTGAATGTCCTCACAGTCTCAGTTCTTGACTGTGATTGTCAAAGGACTGTCTACCACCTGCTCTACGAAGGCTACATTATTTATAGAGCTCGCTGCTGTCAACTCTAAGCTGTCTTGTGGAGGCTGCTATATCTGGGCTGCCATTGTCCTGATCACCACTAGAGGCCAGCAAAGAGTAAAGAAAGATCTGAATCTTTCCTCCCCCTGTAGCACTCATCTTCCTTCCCCCCGCCCCCAGCTGTCTCACTGATTCATAAGATTCGCATAACTCTGTTATTAATGTGCAGCAACATTCCATAATACGGCAGGAAAACATCAGCCACCTTTGTCTACACTGAGAATTCTTCTCCCTTGCAGTTTGGACGGAGAAGGCACTAGAACTGCCAATTTCCAAAACTTTGGTTTACATTGAGTAGGGGGACTTCAGATTGGGTGCAATTAATCGATGAAAATCTATGAAATTGCTACGGAGAATTGTAAACGGACAAGGGTGCAAGATCTGAAATTTAGAAGTTTGGAGAATGGGGGTGGGTCACCTGCCTCACTATGCATCTCCCTACCGTCCCCACCATTTATGGAGCATAGTGCGTTTTTATTCAACAGAAGTCAGTACAGCTAAAGCATTCACATCTGCTTATGAAGAATTCTTGGGTGGGGAACAGCTGTGCCATCCCAATAGTAGCTGTGTCTCACCTGTCTGTAATATATTTATTTAATACATTTAGTATTTCATACATTTCATCTCATGTTGGGCGCCGACAAATTGCCTTCAGAAGTTGTGAATGCTCCAACACTGGAGGTTTTTAAGAAGAGATTGGACAACCCTTTGTCTGAAAATGGTATAGGGTTATTCTGTTAGTCTAACAAAGAGAAGGACTAGGGGGTGACATGATAGCAGTCTTCCAATATTTGAGGGGCTCCACAAAGAAGAGGGAGTCAAGCTATTCTCCAAAGCACCTGAAATCAGGACAAGAAACAACAGATGGAAACTAATCAAGCAGAGAAGCAATCTAGAACTAAGGAGAAATTTCCCGAAAGTTAGAACAATTAATCAGTGGAACAACCTGCCTCCAGAAGTTGTGAATGCTCCAACGCTAGACGTTTTAAAGAAGATATTGGACAACCCCATAGTATAGGGTTTCCTACTTGAGCAGGGAGCTGGACCAGAAGACCTCCAAGGCTCCTTCCAGCTCTATTCTGATTGATTGATTGATTGATTGATTGATTGAAATGGTATAGGGCAGGGGTGTCAAACTCAATTTCATTGAGGGCCGTATCAGCATTGCGGTTGCCCTCAGGGGGCCAGGTGGGTATGGCCAGGGTGGGCATGGCCTACTGGGTGGGCATGGCTAGAGTGCGTATGGCCTACTGGGTGGGCGTGGCCAGCTCTACATTGTTCGCATCAAGGGTGCCTATGGGGGCCTGGGCAGGAGTGGGACAGATCTGAGGGTCTCTGGCAGAAGGAGGGTCTCTGGGCCAGGGCCAAGGCAGTGGGGGCCGTTCCCTCACTGTTTCCAGGATGTCTTCGCGGGCTGCATGAAACCACTTCGCAGGCCGAATCCTTGTGTTTGACATGTCTGGTATAGGGTTTCCTACTTGAGCAGGGAGCTGGACCAAAAGACCTCCAAGGCTCCTTCCAGCTCTATTCTGATTGATTGATTGATTGATTGATTGATTGATTGATTGATTGATTGATTGAAATGGTATAGGGTCTCCTGCTTGAGCAGGGGGCTGGACTAGAAGACCTCCAAGGTCCCTTCCAGCACTATTCTGATTCTGAATGCAGCCAGTGAGTCTTGCTTTCTTCTCTGTTTTCCAACCCCAGGGCTGTCTTGAAGGAAGCCTTCTGTTGTTGTTTGGAAACCAAACATTCCCTGGAGTAAAGGGTTTGTCTGCCTTGTTGCTCACAGCCCTGATTCGTCTCCAGGTCTGCTAGCGCTGCCTAGCTGAGTTGAGTATTGGAAGAAACCACAGTGCACAAAGGAGAATCAACCCTCTCTCCTTCTCCCTGTTGCATTACTGTTCATGGACTTCCATAAGCATCCAGTAATAAGGACTTCGTGTGTTTCAGTTCATAAATATGAAGTGGCAGTCCCTGCCTCCTCTACCTAGATGTTATTACTGGATAAAATATGAATAATAGAGGAAATTGAAGATTGGAGGAGAGAATGTTATAATAGAAGGCAGCGTTGACATCAAGATATATCATGGAAGGGAGAAGGGATTTAATACCAGATATGAAATTCAGAAGCCGAAGGTGTGAGGAGGAGAAGGGGGGAAGGGGAAGAGGAGCAAGGGAATCTCATCTGTTGAAGAATCCCTTGGGCCAAGCAAAGTACAGACAGAGCTACTCAGACTAGATAAAGCCTGTTTAAAATTGTATGAAAACTAAACACCCCTTTTGGGGGGACAGGCTTCCTTATCTTGTGTACAATCAAGAGAGGGAGTGGGGAAAAAGAAGAATAAGAGACAGCTCCCCAATTTATTCTAGGCCAGTTGGATGTGTAACTTGGGGGCAGAGGAGAAGGTCTTGACGAGGGGAACCAAATAACCAAATGCTGTTTTTGAAGAGGGGAAAGTAAGGCTTTTAAGAAAGAATGCCTTTGCAAGACTTCAGAGAGATGGTCTAATGACCTAGCACAGTGATGGCGAACCTTTTATAGACCGAGTGCCCAAACTGCAACCCAAAACCCACTTATGTATCGTCGGGTGCTGGGTGGGTGTGGCCCATTGGGTGGGTGTGACCAATAGGTTGGGTATGGCCCATTGGGTGGGTGTGGCTCATTGGGTGGGTGTGACCAATTGGTTGGGTGTGGCCCATTGGGTGGGCGTGGCTCATTGGGTGGATGTGACCAATTGGTTGGGTATGGCCAATTGGGTGGGTGTGGCTCATTGAGTGGGTGTGACCAATTGGGTGGGTATGGTCCATTGGGTGGGCGTGGCTCATTGGGTGGCTGTGACGAATTGGGTGGCTGTGACCAATTGGTTGGGTGTGGCCAATTGGGTGGGCGTGGCCCATTGGGTGGGTGTGGCTGCGGTGGTAACGGCAGACTGGGTGGGACTAAAAAGTTCAATCAATCAAGTTCAACTTTCCGAGATCTTTTTTTTTCCCCGCGAGAAGTTGAAATTGATTGATTGATTGAACCTTTTTTTTGTGTGCACAGCGTTGGAGGCCTAAAGCGAAAAGGTTTTATAAAACCCAGCTGAAGGCCTAGGACTGGGGCGACAGTGCGCGTGCCCACAGAGAGGGCTCTGTGTGCCACCTGTGGCACCCGTGCCATAGGTTGGCCACCACGGAGCTAGCAAAAGAGGCAGAGCTGACGTCGTGGGTAAGACTAAGATTCTTTGGGTCTTGTTTGATGGGTAGGGATTGGCTGCCAGTATTCGTACCGCTGCCTGCCTTGATCTTACAGCATAATTATGGGCCGGTATGGAAGGAAGGTGTGGACTGAGAACTAAACTTTGGGATCCTACCTTCTTAACCTTTGACCTCATTCATCCTTGCTGGAGTTGAAGCATGGATCTTCGATCCTAAAATCCAGAGGGATTTGTACTCAAGTCCTTCGTTGGATGAGGTGGATTTGATTGGGAGTAGGCCACCCAGTAGGCCATACGCACTCTAGCCACACCCACCCAGTAGGCCACGCCCACCCTGGCCATACCCACCCGGCCCCCTGAGGGCAACCGCAATGCTGATGCGGCCCTCAATGAAATTGAGTTTGACACCCCTGTTTTAGAGAGTCATTGGGGGCCATTTGGGAGACACAGGTGAACCTCCAAATGCTCTCAATGACTTTCTTAAAGAATGAAAATGCAAATGACCAGCTTTCTACAAGGAATATAAATCCTTCCATTTCCCACAGTCCAGTTAGAGCTGAAGAAGCATCTTGGATGAGAAGCGAAACGTCTTCAAATAAAAACAAGACAGTCCAGTTGCCTCCTGAAAAAGCACCTTTGGGGTAACCATGACCTGGATTGACTGAGAATCTCCATAGACAACTAGTTACTTGTTGTTCGGTCACTGTCTCCAACTCTTCATGAACCCCTGGTCCACGCCAGCCCCCCTCCCCCCCGGTTCTCCACTGTCTCTCAGACTTTGCCCAGATTCATGTAACCATCTCCTCCTCTGCCATCCCCTTCTCCCTTTGCCTTCCATCTTTCCCAACATCACACCTGGAATCCTGCAGCCAGTTTTGGTCACCATATCACAAAAAAAGATGTTGAGAGTGTGGAAAAAATTCAGAGAAGAACAACTAAGATGATCAGAGGAGGAGGGGGGGTCAGCTTGTTCTCCAAAGCACCAGAGGCAAGGACGAGAAACAATGGTTGGAAACTGACCAAAGAGAGAAGCAACCTGGAACTAAGGAGAAACTTCCTGACAGTGAGGACAATTAACCAGTGGAACAGCTTGCCTCCAGAAATCGTGGGCGCTCCATCCCTGGAGGTTTTTAAGAGGAGAGTGAACATTTACCTGTCTGAGACGGTGTAGGTTCTCCTGCTTGAGTAGGCGGCTCCAAGGTCTATTCAATTCTAGACTTCAGGGTCTTTTTCCAAGGAATCCTCTCTTCTCATTGGGTGGCCAAAATATTTGAGCTCCATCTTCAGGATCTGTCCTTCCAAAGAACATTCAGGGTTGAGTTCCTTTTCCAACACCGCAGTTCGAAAGCATCCATTTTTCGGCGCCGAGTCTTCCTCCTGGTCCAGCTCTCACAGCCATAATCTAGTTACTTTAGCCAACGTTTTATGCCTAAGGAGAGCTTTCACACTTCCCACTCAATGCTCTGTCCTTACATAAAGTAAATATGGAAACATTTTCCCATGCCAGAATATTTTTGTCCTCGGAAAAAAAATACGCAGAGCCCCAGTTCTGCCTTGTTCCTGAACTGGCTTTTTTAGGCAGCCTGGTGAGCAGATCTAATATCGCTCTTTCTAATCAATAGCCACAATAGTCCAGAATATTTATCTCTTTTTAGATCTTCCCTGACCTCCTGAGCAGTAGCCAAAGTTTGTTCTAACGCTACAGTTTTTGGCATTTAATACGGCAGCTACTTTCAGGATTGTTCGACTTAGAGGTGTCTCTTGCTGTATTTAGATCTTACGTCGATTTTTAACAGGCGCGCTTAAGTATCAGTCAATCAGAAAAGAGCTGGAAGGGACCTCAGAGGTCTTCTAGTCCAACCCCCCCCCCTCCGCTCAAGCAGGAGACCCTATATCATTTCAGAGAAGTGACTGTCCAATCTGTTCTTAAAAACCTCCAATGATGAAGCACCTACAAAGTTCTGGAGGCAAGTTGTTCCACTGGTTAATTGTCCTCACTGTTAGGAAGTTTCTCCTTAATTCCAGGTTGCTTCTTTCCTTGATTAGTTTCCATCCGTTGCTTCTTGTCCTGCCTTCAGGTGCTTTGGACAATAGCTTGACTCCCTCTTCTTTGTGGCAGCCCCTCAGATACTGGAATACTGCTATCATGTCTCCCCTATTTCTTCTTTTCTCTAGACTAGCCAAACCCAAGTCCTGCAGCCGTTCTTCATATGTTTTAGTCTCCAGGCCTTTAATCATCTTAATTGCTTTTCTTTGCACTTTTTCCAAACTCTCAACATCTTTTTTTATGATATGGTGACCAAAATTGTCTGCGGGGATTCCAGGTGTGGCCTTACTAGGGTTTTATAGAGCGGTACTAATACTTTGCGTGATCTTGATTCCATGCCTCTGTTTATACCACCCAGGATTGTATTAGCTTTTTTGTCTGCTGCTGCACACGGCTGGCTCATGGTCAAGTGATCGTCCACTAGATCTCCAAGGTCCCTCTGACAGTCGCTGCTTTTGAACCAGGTTTTGCCTAACTTGCACTTGTACCTTTGGTTCTTCCTGCCCAGGTGTAAAACCTTGCTTTTCTCCACATTAAGTGTCATGTTGTTGGATAGGGCCCATTGTTCAAGTCTGTTAAGATCTTTTTGGATGCTGAACTTATCTTCTGGGATGTCGGCTATTCCTGCCAGCTTAGTATCATGTGCAAATATGATGAGTTCTCCTTCTAAGTCTGAGTATACTATGTCCACAGTTTTTCACTGGTCTACTAATTTAGTCACTTTGTCAAAGAATGGAACAAGATTGGTTTGGCGTGATTGGTTTTTAACAAACCAGTGCTGGCTTTTAGTTGTAACTTCATTTCTTTCTAGATGTTTACAGATCTGTTTTTTATTTAATTGTTATTATTATCTTTTCCAGTATCTTCCCAGGTATTGATCTTAGGCTATTTCCTGCTTCACCACTTAGAAAAGCAAGTTTGCAGTGGCCATTTACAAATCACTTTTTTTTTAAATACCCCACCAAAGATCCTGCTTCAGATGATGTAAGGCTTTGTCTGGCACATCATCCCAAGGCTGTAGGGGAAAAAAATATTGCCACCTTGAGTTGTTTGTGAAATGTGCCTCGCGCTCTGCCTACGCATCTGTCAAAGAGAAAGAAAACAAGACGAGGCACAAAATTACACCGGCTTTGTTCTTTGTTCTTCTAATTAGACTTTTTTTTTTTGGCCAGGAGAGTGAGTGATTGGCTGTGGAGTTTGGGGTTCATCCCAGGTCCCTTTAGAAAGACAACAGTTGCCGTGTCTACTTTAGCTACTTAGTCCCAATGGAAGATTGAAAGAAGTTTTCTTCTGGTGTGGAATACCAACCCAATGAGATTAGGTTGGACCCTGCTGGCCTTATGCGAGATCCTAAAAACTTCAGTTTTAGCAATAGCACAAGTGCAAGGGTAAGCAACCTCGGCTCTTTTATGACTCATGGACTTCAACTCCCAGAATTCCTGAGTCAGCTGACTCAGGAATTCTGGGAGTTGAAGTCCATGAGTCATAAAAGAGCCGAGGTTGCCTACCCCGGCACTAGTGCTTAGACTTATAGACTGCTTCACAGTGCTTTCCAGCCTTCTCTAAGTGGTTTAGAGAGTCAGCATGTTGTCCCCAACAATTTGAGTCAACAGGATCGAACTGCTGGCAGTCAGCAGAGTTTATTTATTTATTTATTGATGGGATTTATATCCCGCCCTATCTCCCGAAGGACTCAGGGCGGCTAACAACAAAACATATAATAAGTACAGAAATTAAGATAAAAATAAAATTAAAATCATCTGTGCAATAAATTAAAATTAAAAACTAAAAATAAATTAAAAATTGTAAATATAATTAATTAAAATGCCTGTCAGTCCAGGTCAGCCTGGTGAGTTTGCCTGCAATACTGCATTCTAACCACTGGGGAAGGAAGGAAGGAAGGAAGGAAGGAAGGAAGGAAGGAAGGAAGGAAGGAAAGAAGGAAGGAAGGAAGGAAGGAAGGAAGGAAGGAAGGAAGGAAGGAAGGAAGGAAGATATACTGCTTCACAGTGCTTTACAGCCTTCTCTAAGTGGTTCACAGAGTCAGCATCCTGCCCCCAACAATCTGGGCCCTCATTTTACCGACCTTGGAAGGATGGAAGGCTGAGTTGAGCTTGAGCCTGTGAGAATTGAGCTGCTGGCAGTCAACACAATTAGCCTGCAATGCTGCACTCTAATCACTGCGCCACCACGATTTTCTGATAGATCCCATCTACCACTTTTGTTGATGGTTATTTTGTGATGCTCAGCTGCTACGCGTCTTATTTTATAGGATGCATTGTATTTAATCTTTTTAAAATCTATTCTATTGCAAGCCACCCAGAATCATGTATGTTTTAAATCTGGACGAGAAGGGGAGACATGACAGCAGTGCTCCAATATTTGAGGGGCTGTCACAGAGAGGAGGGGGAATCAACCTATTTTCCCAAGCACCTGAAGGCTGGACAAGGAATAACGGATGGAAACTGATCGAGAGATTCAACCTGGAAATAAGGAGAAATTTTCAGACTGTGAGAACAATCAGCCGATGGAACAGAAGTTGCCTTCAGAGGTTGTGGGAGCTTCATCACTGGAAGCTTTCAAGAAGAGACTGGACGGCCACCTGTCAGAAATGGTGTAGAGTATCCTGCTTGGTTGGGGGGGTTGGACTAGATGACCCACAAGGTCCCTTCCAACTTCCCTTCCAACTATTCTATCCCACCCACCATTTTACACCTAATTTGACTGATGGATCCCTGCAGAGGTATCCTTTTGAACTGATTTCCATCTTTTGGGGAAGATCAGTATTAGCAAAAGGGCAGAATGTATGATCCTAACGCCGGTATACTGTGCTACAATTCACAGCACCCCAAAAGCTTGATTCTGCTAGAAAGGGTAGTTTATTTATGTATTAAATTTGTATGCTGCCCATCTTGCTAAAGGTAACTCTAGGTGACTGACATTGATTAAGATACCCTATGAAACATTAAAACAGTAAATAAAGAAAAGAAACTATTTATGATGCGTTGGCCTCTTTTGTAGAACTAGGTAAAGGTTCCCCCGCACATGCGTGCTAGTCGTTTCCGACTCTAGAGGCCGGTGCTCATCTCCGTTTCAAAGCCGAAGAGCCAGCGCTTGTCCGAGGACGTCTCCGTGGTCATGTGGCCGGCATGACTAGACGCCAAAGGCGCACGGAACGCTGTTACCTTCCCACCGGAGTGGTCCCTATTTTTCTACTTGCGTTTTTACGTGCTTTCCAACTGCTAGGTGGGCAGAAGCTGGGACGAGTACCAGGCGCTCACTCTGCTACGTGGCACTCGGGATTCGACCCGCCAAACTGCCAACCTTCTGATCGACAGGCTCAGCGTCCTAACCCACTGAGCCACCGCGTCCCGTTTTGTAGAACTAGTTGAAGGCTATAGCTGAGATCAGAACATTGGTAACCAAAAGTGGCTTTGATCATCTGCTCTCCGATGGTTCAGAGATGTGTTTTGCTCACACGGATGGTCATTATCTGGAATCTGCCGACTGCTTTTCCATGTCGCTCAAAGGCCTGTTTCTCCCCATCAACCACATTGGCTGATTTTGCAACAGCCTGTCTCCCACCTGCTTCCAAGCCACCTAGGTGCCCCGTTGCTTAGGCTGGAAATAGACTCAATCAACATAATTGCCCATAATAAGTTAGCAACCCTCAAACTCGAGCTGTATGGATGGGAGTCGGCCTTGATAGTCCCGCAAACTGCCAGTGAAGCCCCTGCAATGTCTGCCTTCCAGACATGTTGGCCACGGACAGTAGGAAAATGTACCGTTAATAAAAATGCAAGCCAAACTAGAACTATTTCTAGTGGAAGTATTTCTGGGATCTATCCACAGGAAGCCAGGGAGAGAACGAGAGTAGATTCTCCTAAAAGGAATTAAAAAAAAAACCCAAACACTAATGGTCACTCATTAAGTCCCATCTTCACTTGGAGATAATAACGCAATCCTTGATCAGGAGCATCCATTCCAGAGGTATTTGAGGATTAATGGCTCAGACTGAACGCTTGCCCAGAATTTTGTCCATTTACATCTGCTGCTTCATATATCATTCGAGTGGACCATCGGGCAGAGTGGATGGAAACTACAATGCTGAGAAAGGAAAAATATTTAAAAGGAAGCATACTGACATACAACCAGTTGGAGGCTAAAACCTATAAAGAACGGTTGCAGGAAATGGGCATGGCTAGTCTAGTGACGCAGTGGCTCAGTGGGTTGGGACGCTGAGCTTGTTGATCAGAAGGTTGGCAGTTTGGCGGGTTGAATCCCGAGTGCCGCGTAGCAGAGTGAGCGCCTGTTACTTGTCCCAGCTTCTGCCAACCTAGCAGTTCGAAAGCATGTACTGTAAAAATGCAAGTAGAAAAATAGGGACCACTACAGTGGGAAGATAACAGCGTTCCGTGCACCTTTGGCGTCTAGTCATGCCGGCCACATGACCACGGAGACGTCCTCGGACAAGCACTGGCTTCTTCGGCTTTGAAACGGAGATGAGTTGGAAACGACTAGCATGCATGTGCAGGGGAACCTTTACCTTTTTTAGTCTAGTGACGAGAAGGACCAGGGGAGACCTGATAGCAGTCTTCCAATATATGAGGGGCTGCCACAAAGAGGAGGGGGTCAACCTATTTTCCAAATCCCCTGAAGGCTAGACAAGGAATAACAGATGGAAACTGACCAAGGAGATCCAACCTAGAAATAAGGAGAAATTTTCTGACAGAGAGAACAATGGAACAGCTGTATCACTGGAGGCTTTCAAGAAGAGACTGGACTGCCATCTGTCAGAAATGGTGTAGGGTCTCCTGCTTGGGTGGGGGGTTGGACTAGATGACCTCCAAGGTCCCTTCCAACTCTTTTATTCTAATTCTGATGTTCACCAAAATGTCTACCCATAGCAATGAATCTCTGGGCTGGCTTGTTCAGCCACCTAAGTCACCACAGCAAATTTATGAATTTGCACTTTCTTTTGGAACGGGTGTGTGGGGGGGACACGGGTGGTGGTGGGGGATTCAGGATCAATGAAAGGAAATCTTGTTCACCTAGTATGAAGTTGGTGGAAGAGTGGGCTAATGCCTCCTTAAGTAACACCAGCTGCCTGCAATTAGTGCAGGTTCGAGTCCCACCAGGCTCAAGGTTGACTCAGCCTTCCATCCTTCCGAGGTAGGTAAAATGAGGACCCAGATTGTTGGGGGCAATTAAGCTGACTTTGTAATAATGCCGCTTGGGGTGTGTGTGAAAGCCCTAATAAGCAGGCATATACATAGAATGAAGGCTACTGCTAAGTTTGTAAAGCCGCCCTGAGTCTTTGGAGAAGGGCGGGATATAAATGGAATTAAAAATTTAAAAATTAAAAAAATAAATAAGTTGAAGGTATGGAATTCCCTCTAATTGGCTCGGATGATGGCCATGAATTTATTCAGTTTTCAGAGCAGATGGGCAGAGACACAGAAAGCTGGCTGTGGGTGGCTAGGAGACATGATGGCTATGTTTCCTCAACCTTCTCAATCACAAAAAAGGAGCAACAGATGCCAGCTGCTGAAAAGCACCAGTAGGACAATATCCTGCTGTCAAGTCACATCAAGTAACTTTTATTAAAGCCATATGGTCAGAAAATACCCAAATAAAATCTTTTTTTTTAAATGAAAATATTTGGAGGAACAGCTTCCCTCCAGAAGCTGTGGGTGCTCCAACACTGGAGGTTTTTAAGAAAAAATCGGACAACCACTTGTCTGAAATGGTATGGGGTCTCCTGCTTGAGCAGGGGGTTGGACTAGATGACCTCCAAGGTCCCTTCCAACCCTATTACTCTAGGTTCTAGAATTATCTGGGCACAATAACATAAATTATGATATTTGGGTGCTCCATCACTGGACGTTTTTAAGAAGAGATTGGACAATCATTTGTCTGAAATGGTCTAGGGCTTCCTGCCTGAGCAGGGGGTTGGTCTAGAAGACCTCCAAGGTCCCTTCCAACTCTGTTATTTTGTTATTCTGCTAAAATATAGAGATAGAGAGATATAAATGATATAGTTATAGATATAATAGTAGCAGCAGCAAATGGAGAGGGTATTTTGCCCTCTCAGAGTCTTCCCAGAAAGAGGCTTGGATGAAGAGAATAAAGTCAGGTCCCAAGAATCAAGATTGACATGTGGAATTATTATAAATGAATGAAGGCCAAGTTGGAAAATTGAGGTTATGGAATGGGATGAAGTTCTGGAGAAAGAATAGAATAGAATAGAATAGAATAGAATAGAATAGAATAGAATAGAATAGAATAGAATAGAATAGAATAGAATAGAAAATATGGAATAGAATACTGTAGAATAGAATAGAGAAAATATGGAATAGAATAGAATAGAATAGAACAGAACAGAACAGAACAGAACAGAACAGAACAGAATAGAATAGAATAGAATAGAATAGAATAGAATAGAATAGAATAGAGAAAATATGGAATAGAATAGAATAGAATAGAGAAAATATAGAATAGAATAGAATAGAATAGAATAGAATAGAATAGAATAGAATAGAATAGAATAGAATAGAATAGAATAGAATAGAATAGAATAGAATAGAAAGGGACCTTGGAGGTCTTCTAGTCCAGCCCACTGCTCAAGCAGGAAGACATATACCATCTCAGACAAGTGACTGTCTAGTAGTCTCTTTTTTAAAATGTACAGTGATGCAGTGCCCACGATTTCTGAAGGCAAGTGGTTGATTGTCCTCCCTGTCAGGAACTTTCTCCTTAATTCCAGGTCGCTTCCCTCCTTGATTAGTTTCCATCCGTTGCATCTTGTCCTGCCTTCAGGCGCTTTGGAGAATAAATTGACCCCCTCCTCTTTGTGGCAGCCTCTCAAATACTGGAATACTGCTATCATGTCTCTCCTATTTCTTCTTTTCTTTAGACTACCCAAACCCAAGTCCTACAGCCGTTCTTTATAGAACTAAGACGATCCAGGCCTTGGATCATCTTAGTTGATCTTCTCTGAACTTTTTCCAAGGTCTCAACATCTTTTTTGTGATATGGTGACCAGACCGATAACTGGAACAATTGGCTATATTTGGTGGCAGTTCATACTTTTGACCTTTTAATGATGCCCCCCTTTTGGATCTTGGGGATGGAGCTTCAAGAGTGTTGGCCTTCGGGCCAAAACTTGAAGAAGATTGAATTGGCTTGGATTCCCTCCCTTTCTCTCTCTCCAGGGTCCAGTCCAGCTAGAACCAAAGCTTTACTAGCCTACCTGAGCAAAAATATGGTCTCAAAGGCCATAATTGCCAAGTGCCCCATTAAATCTCTCTCTCTCTCTCTCTCTCTCTCTCTCTCTCTCTCTCTCTCTCTCTCTCTCTCTCTCTCTCTCTCTCTCTCTCTCTCTCTCTCTCTTGCAAGCCTGCCAGAGAGACAGAAAGAATTGCTGTCGGAGTGTACATTATGGATGCAGAAAGAGTTTGTGCCGGGAAAGGATGACCTCAAGAGCCAAGCAGGGTGATTAAAGTCCCAGCACACTAAAACCCTTCTGAGATCCAGGTTTATCTGATGGAAACAGCATCTTTGTCCTCGGCAGCTTTCTCTTAGGGGACCCGGAATCAAGAGCTTTCCCCAAACTAATCTCTGTGCATGATGGTTTTCTGAATGCGTCAAGTCTTTTAGGCATGCAACTGCGACTCTTCCTATGGGCTGCTATCTGATGCATGGCAGACCTGGCTTTGTCCCAAAAATGATGCTGATGCTTAAGTAGGAACCCGGCAAGCAATCCACGGACCAAGGGTGATGGATGAAGAAGAATCTGCAAGGGTGGCGGCAATGTATCGTCCTGACATAAAACCAGTTGATCTCAGTTGGAGGTTAAAATATATGCAGAACGGCTACAGGAACTGGGCATGGCTAGTAAAAAGGGACGCGGTGGCTCAGTGGGGTAGGATGCTGAGCATGTCGATCGGAAGGTCGGCAGTTTGGCGGGTTGAATCCCGAGTGCCGCGTAACAGAGTGAGCGCCTGTTACTCGTCCCAGCTTCTGCCAACCTAGCAGTTCGAAAGCACGTAAAAATGCAAGTAGAAAAATAGGGACCACTCCGGTGGGAACATAACAGCGTTCCGTGCGCCTTTGGCATCTAGTCATGCTGGCCACATGACCACGGAGATGTCCTCGGACAAGCGCTGGCTCTTCGGCTTTGAAAGGGAGATGAGCACCGGTCCCTAGAGTTGGAAACGACTAGCACGCATGTGCGGGGGAACCTTTACCTTTACCTTTAGTCTAGTAAAGAGAAGGACCAGGGGAGACAGGATAGTGGTCTTCCAACAGAGAGGAGGGGGTCAACCTATTTTCCAAAACACCTGAATGCCAGACAAGGAACAACGGATGGAAACTGATCAAGGAGAGATTCAGCCTAGAAATAAGGAGAAATTTCCTGACAGTGAGAACCAATGGAAAAGAAGCTGCCTTCAGATGTTTTGGGAGCTTCATCCCTGGAGGCTTTCAAGAATTGATTGGATGGCCATCTGTCAGAAAAGGTGTAGGGACTCCTGTTTGGGTAGGATGACCTATAAGGTCCCTTCCAACTCTTTTATTCGAATTCAGTTCTTCCGGGGGATTAACATCTCCACCATTTAAAGAGAGAGCAAGCTATGTAGAAGGCACAAAGCAAGTTTGGGGTTTCACCACACTTCCAGCCGGCATGTCCCAAATCTGCTTTTCCGAGAGACAACTGGATTTTTAAAGGAAGTCCAGTTGTCTCTTGAAAAAGCACCTTTGGGACAACCATGACCTGAATGGCTGAGAATCTCCAAAGGCTTTCAACCAGCATCTTGACACTGTTACTGTCCACTGTCCAAGGTCCAGCACAGGACCAGTTTAGGCAAGGCTAGACAAGTCTCTCACCTGGCTGAGTAGGTGACAACTTTCAGAGAGGAGAACAAGGTCCCCAAGCAGATGTTGTGGGTTGCCAGATGTACACCCAACATATTTTCTCTCATGTTAGCCTACCTTCTGTCTAGACAATGACAGATGCTTCTCTGCAGTATTTTCCCAAACTGTGCTCTTCCCTGCCTAGAATGCTGCATCCCTCTCCTTTATCCACATCTGCCCTGCCATCCATAATTCATAGTGATGCTTTGTCGCTCTGATTTTTACAGACTGGGTGAGTGGCAGTTTCTCACCTCTTCTGCCCTGACGCTTCCCAATTAAATTGACTTCTACGGGCCAACGTGTGTGCACAGGCATGCAAGAAGGTGGCAGACGTGGGGAGAGGTTTCCCCCTCCCCACCCCCTGATGCTCTGGACCTGAATTTTTACGGAGCGTGTCGGTGCAAAGTTGAGCATTTTCAGAAAGGAGATTTAGCTAATGAACTTGCGCTAGACCGGGACTAAACCAGATTTTCAGGATTTGAATGTAGAAATGTATGGAAGGATTACCGGGCCCCATCTCCATTTTGCTAGCCGTCTTATGACTGGATGGGAAGGGAAAGAATCCCATTTCAAGGAGCTGACGATCACCTGTCTCCCGTGGCTTGGTCTGTCATTATCTTGGGAAAAAGTGGGATCTGCCTTTCTGATGAAAGAAGAATAGACACATTGCAAGTCTTTAATTGAACGTTCTCAACCTTGGCAGCTTTACGTTGGGTGGACTTCAACTTAACAGAATTCCCCAGGAGTACGATGTTTTTAAAGATGTCTGTTTAATGCGTTGATTAGGATCAGAATTGTATTCTGTTGTTGTCGATCATGAGGGTGACCATCACCATCACAATGCATGCTTTTACCACGCTGTGGTGCAATGTTGACTAAAGGCGGTTGTTTTAATGCATTGATTTGGGTCAGAATTGTATTCCGTTGCCATTGATCGTCCTCACCCTCATCGTAGCTCCTGTATTTACCAAGGTGTGATGCTGTTCAGAAGGAGCCAGGAAGTAAGTACAAAATCAGTCGAACAAAGTCCGTTCTCAACGGAACCGCCAACATGGTAAACAAATATTGACACTGGATTAAACCACCCCCAACAATTGCGCCTGCTGAAAACAACATCCTGTAATACAACCCAGCCCGTGCAAGTTCCTAATTAAAATAAACCTAAGTATTAAGCTGAGAACTCTCATGATCTGTGAAAGGGGAAAAAAAAGCAGGGGGGGGGGAGAGGTAGCCAAAGCTTATGCTAAGCCATTTGTATTACTGCATTGCTTGTGTTAAGCCAACGAAAGCCATACAATTAAGCCTCGGTAATAAATTAAAAATAGCTTTTGCATTTTGCCCTCCAAAAAGGAGGCGGGGCGGCAGGGGGGGGGGAAAGGAAACCTGTTCTTGAAAATTCCCCAGGGTGGTTGGTTACATTTATGGGAATTAATGAGCTGGCTTAGTGGTTCCAGTCAGTGCACGATTCGTCGTTAGCTGTACGATAATCTTTGGAGACTTGTCCACAGTTGTAAGGAAAAATTTTTCCTCCAAAATGAGAAGTAAGCAACAGTGTGCAGCGAGGGCAAGGAGAATCCTCTGGAATGTATAAAAGCTAATATTGTACCACCAAAAAAAAAAGGTCTGGGGATTTTATTGAACCAGACTTCTGCAGTTAATAACAAACCAAGGATCTATGCATAAATTTCCTTTTCAGCCTGCTAGGCTGGAAGGAAGAGGGGGACACACACACACACACACACACACACACATCCCCATATAAAATGCTGTTGCAGATTGTGATGTTTCAATAAGATTTAGATCTGATTTGCATTTAAACAGGAAAAGTAAAAAGAAAGAAAAGGCCTTAAATTCACGTATGGGCAAAAACCATGCATATTCCAAAGTCAGAAATATTAACTGTACTGAGCATAATGGAACACACAGAAAAATCTAGTTGGTAATGGATGGCGATTAAAAAACAACAACCACAACGAAGCAGCTCAGAGCTTTAATAGATCATTCCTTCAAATCATCGCCACTGCAAAATGGGAGTTAATAAATTATTGGACATACATATGTGCTCCTGGGTTTAACGGAGGGTGTGTCATCATTGCAGGGCAGATGGACAAAAAAGCCTTGCGGAAATAATAGATATGGAATATCTGAACTTATTATTTGTGTAGGTTTTTATTATTTTTTTAAAAAATTACAATCTTTAGAGCTTAGTAAACGACACGTTGTCTGGGTTCACATATTTAACATTAAGTTCTTCAATATAAATCTATTCAGTACTACACAATCCAGTATTTTTTCCTTGATCTTCCTTTCTTCCTCATATTTTTCCCCTTTTCCCCTCATTAAACAATTACAGTTCTTAGTACTATTGATGTATACAAAATTAGACATAGACATCTTCACCATATTTTACCAATATTATAGAAATAACAATAATATCAATTGATAAGTCAATATCCTGGTTTTGCGCTCTTATTAAAGTTTGATTTCCCATCAGCATTTGAAGTATCTTTTTTGTCACTTGTGATTTTCTCAGTATTAATTACATTTATACGGCTAACAAATGATATTCATACCAATCCTCTTCTTTTCAAATTTCCCGTATCAAAAAAAAGAGGAAAAAAATTGCTATTTTAATTCTAAATCGTACCTTTCATTATAAAAATCTAGTTATATCTAAGGCTCATCCGTTCTTTTAATCATATTCAAACAAGTATATTAAAGAGATAGTGCTCCCTCTGATAGATCAAATCCTCTGGTTTTTTTAAGTCTAACTCTCGTTTTCTTTCTTTCCCAAGCTGCATTCCAGGCCAGGGCAATTAAATCGCCCAAGAATTTTCTTTCTATTTTTGAGAAAGCTATTTGGCATGAGAAAGACAATTTAGGTAGAATATTTTTTTGTGGGGGAACTCTGCTCATCCACATTCCCTAAACATTTCCCCTGCCTGCTCTAAGTTCCATTTTCTAGAATCTTCTTCCTTGTCATCAGGTGTATTTTGGAGAAAGAGTAAGAGGGTCTTCTGTATTTTTATTGTATAGGTAGGTCTTGCAGTATTTTATTTATGCATGGCAGTCCATATTTCCCTTCTCCGGTCTGGTACAGGAAATAAAGATTTGTCCCATGTTTGGGGCCTAGCAAGGTAATCTAAATAGTTAACAAGCATTTAACACACACATATATATATATACATATATATATACATATATATATATATATATATATATATATATATATATATATATATATATATATATATATATATATATATATATATATATACATGTATGTGTAGATATACATGTATGTATGTACATCTACATGTATGTAGATATACATGTATGTATGTATATATATAGTGGGTTAGGACGCTGAGCATGTCGATCAGAAGGTTGGCAGTTTGGTGGGTCAAATCCCGAGTGCCGCATAACAGAGTGAGCGCCTGTTACTCGTCCCAGCTTCTGCCAACCTAGCAGTTCGAAAGCATGTACTGTAAAAATGCAAGTAGAAAAATAGGGACCGCTACGGTGGGAAGGTAACAGCGTTCTGTGCGCCTTTGGCGTCTAGTCATGCCGGCCACATGACCACAGAGACATCCTCGGACAAGCGCTGGCTCTTCGGTTTTGAAACAGAGATGAGCACCGGCCCCTAGAGTTGGAAACGACTAGCATGCATGTACCGGGGAACCTTTACCTTTACCTAATATATATAGCCTTTATAATCCAGTCCTAATAGCAATATTTTATAGTAATCCTTTGACTCAAGTATCCTGAAAATTATCAGTCAGGCAAGGTTGTAATCCACAATGTTCCAAGTGTTCAAAAGGAACATCTGAAATTAATATCCAAGGGACCAAGTCATAATTGAACTGACATTGGGAAGAAGTTCAAAGAATGGAAGGAACTTGACAGGGGCTGCCCCAAAGAAGAGGGAGTCAACCTCTTCTCCAAAGCACCTGAAGGCAGGACAAGAAACAACAAATGGAGACTAATCAAGGAGAGAAGCAACCTAGGGGACTTTTCCTGGTATAGATAGGTTGATTTTGAGGCACATAGAGTTGCTAGAACTTTTGGACCAAGAACGGTGAGTTTGTGTTGACCGGAAACCTTGATATAATTTTTTTTCTAGAAATTTTAGAAGCTAGAACTAGGGAGAAATTTCCTGACAGTGAGAACAATTCATCAGTAGAATGGCTCATCTTCAGAAGTTGTAGGTGCTTCATCACGGGAGGTTTTCAAGAAGAGATTGGGCAACCATTTGACTAAAATGATGTAGGGTCTTCTGCTTGAGCAGGGGTTTGGATTAGAAGACCTCCAAGGTCCCTTCCAACTTCCAAGACCAAGGAACCAAAGTCTGATGGCATGGAGGCTCACTTTTGTTGGCTCTCTTTGAGATCAAAGATCACCTGTCTGGAATCCTTGCCCAGGGTGGGAGATTAGACTTAAAAGGCTCCACACACCCCTTCCAATCCAGTGATTCCAGAGGATTTGAGACTTGAGAAAGAGATTTTAAGAGCTCTTTAGCCTCATTATGTTATTTGACATTGGGCCTCTAGCAGCTAAGGATTTCTGACATGGGTTATCCAGGCTCTAGATTAATCCTTCAAGAGGATAAGAATGATATTGTGGACACCAAGTTGATGTTGAACTTAATTACAGCAGCAAGACTTTTAGTAGGTCAATATTGGAAGAAGGAGGAACTCCCGACTATAGAAGAATGGACTCTAAAAGTTTCTGACCTGGCGGAAATGGCAAAGATTTCGGCTTATTTGAAAGATCATTCACAACAACATTATATTATGGAGTGGAAAAAGTGGATTGATTATATCCAGAACAAATATGGGACTAAAAAGTTTCACTTAGCATTTGAATAAGCTTTTTTCTTTTTTTTATGTGATATTAGTATTGCTTGTAGTCATTTCATATGAGCTAGAGTGCGATAGACTTAATAGTTTATTGTTGTTAGCATATGGTTGTTTATGATTGTTTTTTGCTTTTATACCTTGTATTTAGCTCTGGGAAGTCGGGGAGGGGGGAGGGGGGAAGGGGGGAGGGTTAGGGAGGGCTAGGAAGGGGTGGGCGGAGGGAGGGGGGAGGGATTGTTAAAGATAAAATGTATTGTAAAACTTTTCAATAAAAAAAAAAGAGGATAAGAACGATGTGAAGCCAACTCAATTGTGCCCCATTATGATCTTTTTCTATTAAGATGCTTTTCTTATTATTCCCCCTCCTCCACGCCCCGGGTTATTAATTCATACTTCTGAAGCCACAGGGGACTTCTTCATTTTTTGCATAAGGGCCTTTTGCCCATTAGAAGATGGTTGATCTCGTAATCGTCTCTTCCCCAAAGTAAACAAACGCCACTCCGCTCTTTCAGTCATGCACCACAGGTTTCCCCAATGCTTCTCTGCCCTGCTCAGCTTTCTCTGGATCTGAAGTTATCAAAGGTTAAGCCTAAGTAAGAAAAACGGGCAGAGGGAGATACGTCATTACTCTTTCCCTCTGCAGCTTTGAAGGATTCGTCTCTAAAGAGCTTCTGGTTGACATTCCGGTTGATTCAGGAAATTTATCTCTGAAAGTTGTGCAGAGATTTCAAAGCGACTTCTCCCACTCCACCCGAAATTCAGGGTTTAATTTGTGCCGATGCAAACCTTTTTTTTTTGTTATTGAAAAGTTTTACAATACATTTTTAAATACAAAAAACTCCCTCCTCCCCCTCCCCTCTCCCCAACCCTCCCCTCCCCTCCCCCCTCCCCGACTTCCCAGAGCTGAATACAGGGTATAGTGATACAAACATAAGCTAGAATATGCTAACAATAAAAATAAGACAATAAATTCTATCGCACTTTAACTCTCCATAGTCATAATTATATTACTAACAGATAAGCTAAGCTTGTAAGCCGCCCTGAGTCTTCGGAGAAGGGCGGGATATAAATGGAATTAAAATTTTAAAAAAATAACAAATAACTAATACTACATCATATAAAACCACTACTTATTCAAATGCTAAATGAAACTTTTTAGTCCCATATTTATTCTGAATATATTCAATCCATCTTCTCCATTCCACAATATATCTCTTTCAAATACGCTGAAATCTTTGCCATTTCCGCCAAGTTAGAAACTTTCAGAGTCCACTCTTCTATAGTCGGCAGTTCCTCCTTCTTCCAATATTGCGCTACTAAAAGTCTTGCTGCCGTAATTAGATTCAACATCAACTTAGAGTCTATAACAGTAGTATCTGTAATAATACCCAATAAAAACAATTGCGGAGAAAACTTTATCCTTTTCTTAAATATCTTTTGCATGTGCCGATGCAAACTTTTGAATCATGTCTCCGCTTTTAGACTGGTGTAAGAAAGGATGGAGAAAATATATATTTTGTAAAGATTTCATACAGACAGATACGATCTAGTAATACCCCATTCCAAATTCCTAGTAGCCAGGAGCTTTTACTTCAAACATTCCCCTTTCATTCTATTGATGTATCTGATTTTGTTGAAACTTCATTATGTCTTCGGGGACTGGAGGCTAAAACACATGAAGAATGGTTGTAGGAATTGGATATGTCTAGCTTAATGAGAAGAAGGACTAGGGGTGGCATGATAGCAGTCTTCCAATATTTGAGAGGCTCCACAAAGAAGAGGGAGTCAAGCTATCCTCCAAAGCACCTGAGGGCAGGACAAGAAGCAATGGATGGAAACTAATCAAGGAGAGAAGCAACCTAGAACTAAGGAGAAAATTCCTGATAGTGACAACAATTAACCAGTGGAACAACCTACCTCCAGAAGTTGTGAATGCTCCAACATTGGAGGTTTTTAAAAAGAGATTCGATGTCCATTTGTCTGGAATGGTCTAGGGCAGGGGTGTCAAACTCAATTTCATTGAGGGCCGCATCAGCATTGCGGTTGCCCTCAAGGGGCCGGGTGGGTGTGGCCTGGGTGGGCGTGGCCTACTGGGTGGGCATGGCTAGAGTGCGTATGGCCTACTGGGTGGGCGTGGCCAGCTCTACATTGTTCGCATCAAGGGTGCCTATGGGAGCCTGGGCAGGAGTGGGACAGATCTGAGGGTCTCTGGCAGAAGGAGGGTCTCTGGGCCAGGGCCAAGGCAGTGGGGGCCATTCCCTCAATGTTTCCAGGATGGGTTTGCAGGCCGCATGAAACCACTTCGCGGGCCGGATCCGGCCCCCGGGCCTTGTGTTTGACATGTCTGGTCTAGGGTCTCCTGCTTGAGGAGGTTGGACTAGAAGATCTCAAAGGCCCCTTCCAACTCTGTTATGCCGTTGTCCTTTTCTTTAAAATTGTTCTCTCTTTTATCTCTTTCTTGTTTCAGGTGTCTGAAAGATGTGACTACGTATTTGTCAATGGGAAGGAAATGAAAGGCAAAGTGAACGCGGTGGTCCATTTCACATACCAACATCTGAACAGCCCCCTGGAATTGACTGTGTGGGTTCCCCGCCTCCCACTGCAGATTGAAGTCTCTGACCCAGAGTTAAATCAGATCAAGGGCTGGAGAATCCCCATTGTTTCTAACAAGAGGTAAGGTCCCTTGGGATCTTCCTAGCCCCACCCTGGTTTTCTCTCCCATGATTTCCTGAAAGCATATAATTGGCTTCATTCACACACCTTGTTCCTCAAACTAGCCAATCATCTTTTATGCACAGCCTCTCCATACTGTGTGAAATCAGCCTCTGTCTATCCTTGTTGCTACTGAGTCTGAACAGCTGGCAATACCTTCCATTCTAATGGAGCGCTAATGTTTGTGGGTAGATATATTGTACATTTATTAGTGATCAGCATCAATACATAAATTGGGCTCACACGGAATACTCCCATCTGGTTAACCTGGGTTATCACTGTATTTTATTTTCTGTGTGTTTGTGGCCTGTGTCTCTCTGAGTGTATCTCTCTGGCTTTCAACCAGTCTTGGCTCCTAGTGACTTACATGGACAAGTCTTAGCAACATTTTTGGAGATGATTTGCTTCTGAGTGACAGGAATTGGCCCAAAGTCACCCAGCATGCCCAAGTCAAGAGTAGAACTCAGCATTCCTTATTCCTAGTCCAACACCTTCACCGCTAGATTCAACTGGGCCTCCTGTTGAATTCGTCAAAATGAAATGAGTTCCCACCAGCATATTTTAGGTGGAAGGTGAAAATGACCTCAAGTTGGAATTTGGGGCAAGAGGTTTGTTTCATTAAGGGGAAGGAACAGCAGAGGCCCCCTCCCCACAAAGTAAGACTCACAGAGTGACCAGGGTGGTCCAGACATAACTGCTTCATAGCTTGCCAACAGACCTGAGGGAGGGAGGGATTTGTTATGTGAACTGTTAACATCAGCTGGCTACTTCGTGAGAACCAAGGTGTTGTGATTCAGGGTCAGCCTGTGGGTTCGGGAGTTGGGTCGGATGACTCTGAGGAGGAGGAGGAGGGGGGTGTTGAAGAGCTTGCTGAGGGGATTGGACAGCTTGATGAGAGCCCTCAGCCAGGCCCCTCTCACCTGGTCACGACGCAGACCCAGCTGTGTGAGCCTGACAGCGTGGATGAAGATGACCCACAGCTGGCCCTGTTCAAGGATGCCCGATGCAGGAGGCAGTCAATCAGGAGTAAACAGAGGAAGGCAATGGGGCTCCTCGGAAGGAGGCAGAGAGAAGCCACGCCCTGAACTGTATTTAAGGGAGAATGCGTGGGAGGGCTGGTTTGCTGAAGGCAACCGCTTGGATTGTTCCTGCTTCTTAGCTCGTGTTTTATGGTTGGTGTCTTGTCTTACTCTGTTTTATGTGAATAAATTTGGCAGGCGTAATTCCAGCCTCTTGCCGTTTCTAAAGGGGTTGTCTCTGCCTTTTCTGCAGGGCCGGTAGCAGGCTGGTACAGAACACAAGGACACACAGAGAGATGTTTATGGAAGACTGTGGATTCTCTCATAACAATTGTCGAATTTACAATTGGGCAATCTGACCTGCACGAAGAGGGGAGGGACGTTTCTATTCTTTTAATATAGGTAGTCCTCGACTTACACAAAGTTCGCTTAGTGAACATTCAAAGTTACAACGGCACTGAAAAAAGTGGCTTGGGAACATTTTTTCACAGTTGCAATCTTTGCAGCATCCCACGATCGCGTGATCAAAATTCAGATGCTTGGCAACTGGCTCATATTTATGACTGTTGCTGTGTCCCAAGGTCATGTGATTGTCTTTTGCGACCATCTGACAAGCAAAGTCTATGGGAGAAGAAGCCAGATTCCCTTAACAACCAAGTTATCAACTTATCAGTTGCAGTTATTCACTTAACAACTGAAGCAAGAAAAGTCGTAAAATTCACTTAGCAAATGTCTCGCTTAACAACAGAAATTTAGGGCTCAATTGTGTTCGTAAGTCGAGGACTACCTGTATAGCAATTTAGGCACGAAAACCCCAGAGCTGGTTTTCCTTTCATCAGCGCTGAAATGGTGCCCTCAATAAAGTTTTGCGTTAGAGATTTAATGGTCTCAGCTGCGTTTACTTCCTCCTTACTGCATTTACTTCCTCTGTCAGAACCCATGCAAGTCATGAGTTCATGCATGGACCCCATGAGAGCACGTCTTTAAGGCCATAACATCAACAGTGCCACAAGGTCAACTTTGTGGTTGGCTTGACCATCTGGCTTGAATCTCTTCACAGATTAGTTAGAGACAGCGATGATGAAGAGGAGGATGAGAGGAAGGGAAGAGGTTGTACTCTCCAGTACCAGCATGCAACGGTGCGGGTCCTTACCCAGTTTGTAGCTGAGCCCTTGGACCCTGGTGGCCAAACTACTTACCTGTTGGGCTCCGACTGGCAAGTGGACATCAGTGACCTGGTAAAGAATTTCATGCAAGTGGAAGAGCCGAGGATTGCCAAGCTGCAAGATGGACAGGTGCTAATGGGACAGGAGTTAGGAATGACTACCTTACAGGTGAGCACAATGAAGGGCTGGGTAAAAAAACGGGTTCCTTTCTAGATCAGACCAAAAGATTCATATTCTTCATCTAACTGGAGACACTAGAGATGTTCAAAAGTAAGACACGAAGGCAGCATCCAATTTAGGGCATGTGAATATGGAAGTTTCATTAAGTTCAGAATCCATCCAACCGAAGAACAGAATGACAGAGTTGGAAGGGACCCTGGAGGTCTTCTAGTTCAGCCCCCTACTCAAGCAAGAGACCCTAGACCTTTCCAGCAGGTTTTCCAGACATTCACAGTTCTTTCCTGAAACTCATGGAGAAGACTCTCGGTGTGCTTCGTGGTGTGTTGGTGGTGATTTAGAACAGTCCAACCCCCTGCTCAGGCAGGAAACCCTATACAATTTCAGACAAATGGTCACCCAATCTCTTCTTAAAAACCTCTAGTGTTGGAGCATTCACAACTTCTGGAGGCAAGTCGTTCCACTGATTAATTGTTCTCATGATCAGGACATTCTAGATCAGGGGTGTCAAACTCAATTTCATTGAGGGCCGCATCAGCATTGTGGTTGCCCTCAGGGGGCCGGGTGGGTGTGGCCAGGGTGGGCGTGGCCTACTGGGTGGGCGTGGCCAGCTCTACATCCTTCGCATGAAGGGTGCCTATGGGGGCCCGAGCAGGAGTGGGACAGATCTGAGGGTCTCTGGCAAAAGGGGGGCCCCTGGGCCAGGGCCAAGGCAGTGGGGACCGTTCCCTCACTGTTTCCAGGATGGCTTCGTGGGCCGCATGAAACCACTTCACGGGCCGGATCCGCCCCCCGGGCCTTGTGTTTGACATGTCTGTTCTAGATTGCTTCTCTCCTTGATTAGTTTCCATCTGTTGCTTCTTATCCTGCCTTCAGGTGCTTTGGAGAAGAGATTGACCCCCTCCTCTTTGGGGCAGCCCCTCAAATATTGGAGCACCGCCATCATGTCACCCCCCTAGTCCTTTTCACTAAACTAGACATACCCAATTCCAGCAAGCGTTACTGCACCGATCAGTGCATGAGGAAGCAGAAAGGAAAATTGAGATACGTTTCAGAGCTGGAACAGCTTATCAAAATAGTAAAAAAAAAACTGAATACCAAGCCACAGAACCTTTAAAAGTCCACATCTGTTCTTGGTTTACCTTGAAAAGCAGGAGAAACAGGAAGGACCAGACTACCACCCTAGAAAGAAACCAAAAGCATTAGCACAAAGCAGAAGGAAGTGTGTTTTATGTTTCGAGAATGCCCTGAAAGGAACTAAAAAGTTCATTTTATACTGTTGGATTAGCTACAGATAAGGTGGGTTTGGGGTTTTTTTGGGGTTTTTTTGTGCCTTGCAAAAAGCTTTTATGGCAGTCAGCAATCCACGCATTGCACTGAGCAAATTTATCAGTCTTTCCCCCCCCCCAAAAAAGGGGTGTGTGTGTCCTTTGTTAGAGTAGCATCACTCTGCAGCTCTTTCTAAAGACATTTTATCAGCCGCAGAAATTCTTTGCTCTGCCTTGTGTCCAGAAATACAAAGAATATATTTGGCAGGGAAATTCAGCAAGCAAGTGAATGACAAATGGATAATCGGTCTATTCACTTGCAAGAATACCTGTCACCTGTCTCTCCAGAATTCATCCGTCACCTATGTGACATAGTGTCATCCCCTGGATTGCTCCATCTGGTCTCTCTGTCTCTCTCTCTCTCTCTCTCCCTCCCTCTCTCCCTTTCTCTCTTTTCCTCCCTCCATCTATCTATCTAGTCTATCTATATCTCTGTTATCTCACTCTAAAGGAGAGAGAGATAGAAATATAGAGATAAAGATGTTAGAGAGAGAGAGAGAGAGAGAGAGAGAGATATGATAGACATAAGGTAAAGGTAAAGGTTCCCCCGCACATGCGTGCTAGTCGTTTCTGACTCTAGGGGCCGGTTCTCATCTCCGTTTCAAAGCCGAAGAGCCAGCGCTTGTCCAAGGACGTCTCCGTGGTCATGTGGCCGGCATGACTAGACGCCAAAGGCGCATGGAACGCTGTTACCTTCCCACCGGGGTGGTCCCTATTTTTCTACTTGCATTTTTATGTGCTTTCGAACTGCTAGGTTGGCAGAAGCTGGGACGAGTAACGGGTGCTCACTCTGCTACGCGGCACTTGGGATTCGACCCGCCAAACTGCCAGACCTTCTGATTGACAAGCTCAGCGTCCTAACCCACTGAGCCACCGTGTCCCTTTCATGATAGACATATCTCTTATCGTCTCTCTCTTTCCCTCTCTTTCTCCCTCTCTCTCTCTTCCTTAATTGTTTTAGCAGAAGCAAATAAAAAGGTATGAGAACAAAATCAGTCTATGCAAAACACTGGCCCCATGAGCATAGAACATTAAATAACAGAGGAAAATTCCTGGGATGAGGTGGGAAGAAAAGAATGAAGAAGAGCTGAAGAAGGGATCGCATTTATGTTTCTTAACCTGCATTTTGAAATGTGCAGATAATAATAATAATAATAATAATAATAATAATAATAATAATAATAATAATAATAATATAATAATAATAATAATAATAATAATAATAATAATAATAATAATAATAATAATAATAATAATGAAGAAGAAGAAGAAGAAGAAGAAGAAGAAGAAGAAGAAGAAGAAGAAGAAGAAGAAGAAGAAGAAGAAGAAGAAGAAGAAGAAGAAGAAGAAGAAGAAGTTGGAAGGGACCTTGGAGGTCATCTAGTCCAACCCCCTGCTCAGGCAGGAAACCCTATACCATTTCGGACAAATGGCTGTCCAGTCTCTTCTTAAAAACTTCCAGTGTTGGAGCATTCACAGCTTCTGGAGGCAGATTGTTCCACTGTTTTAATTGTTCTCACTGTCAGGAATTTTCTCCTTAGTTCTAGGTTGAATCTCTCTCCTTGACACGTTTCCATCCGTTGCTTCCTGTCCTGCCTTCAGGCGCTTTGGAGAATAGCTTGTCTCCATCTTCTTTGGGGCAGCCCCTGAGATATTGGAAGGCTGCTATCATGTCCCCCCTCATCCTTCTTTTGATTAAACTAGACATACCCAATTCCAGCAACCCTTCCCTATATGTTTTAGCCTCCGGTCCCCCAATCATCTTTGTTGCTCTTCTCTGTACCCTTTCTAGAGTCTCCACATCTTTTTTACATCGTGGTGACCAAAAGTGGAGAGTGTATTCCAAGTGTGGCCTTACCAAGGCATTGTAAAGTGGTATTAACGTGATCTTGATTCCACCCCTGTTAATGCAGCCTAGCACTGTGTTGGCTTTTTTGGCGGCTGCAGCACACTGCTGGCTCATATTGAAGTGATCCTGAAGTCTGGGTTCTCGGGATTTAAAAACAAAGTTCTCAGTCGGTCAGGAGTACCTAGAGGTGCAGAGAAAGATGATTTGGGAGATAAGGTGTGTTTAGATCAGGGCTTTTCAACATTTTCACCCATTGTACCACTTTTAGCATAGGGCAACATCCGAGTGCCACCAGTCGCCTAAGCAAGGTGTCAAAAACTTGACAAAAAAGGAAAAAAGTGATGAAGTACAGGTAGTCCTCGACTTACAACAGTTTGCTTAACTGTTCATAGTTACAATGGCCCTGAAAAAAGCCCCCCCCCCCAAAGCCACAGCCGAGCAAGACACCTGCCTACCCGCCCGGTGGTGCTCTTCCTCCTGTCCAAGGTTTTCATTGTTGTGAGCATTTCTGTTGAGGATTGGCAGCAGGGGTGGGGTGTGGGGGGGTGTTTGGGTTTTTTTTTCCCCGTCTGCTGGGTGGCTGCAGCAGGTTTTGGTCACTTCACATGACTCTGGGACACTGTGACCGTCATAAATGTGAACCAGTTGCCAAGCATCTGAAGGTAAATCGCAAGACCCTGGAGATGCTGCAACATTCCAGCTGATCGGCGCTTCTTCTGGGCTCAGCAGAAGTGCCAGGATTAGTGCCGAGCTCTGGATGGAGCCTGGCGCTGATCCTGGCGCTTCCACTGAGCCCTGACAGCCCTGCAGCTCCAGCCGTCTCTCGCTCAGGCTTCTGCGGTGCTGCTACTGGTTCAGCTCATTCCCCTCCCCTGCTAGCACTTTTCTAGGATGGTCGCGTACCACCTGCCAGGTGCCAATGTAGCACAGGTGGTACCCGTACCACTGGTTGAAAAGCCCTGGTTTAGAGATGTTGAGAGAAATTGCGGGTAGAAATGTGCAGTTTTGGAGAAGGTGTATTCCTGATGAACATCTTGTGGAGGTTTCAGTCTGAAAACAAAATAGGACGAACTCATCTGATCATCCCACCTTGAACAGATTGTTCTCTGATGGTCATCCTTCCTTCCTTCCCTCCCTCCCTACTCTTTGTAATGTATCATTGTGGTGTTATAGAGCTGCAATCTGATTAACCAAATTCTGGTTTCTGGGATAAAAAAAATAAAATAAAGGCTCTACCTAGTTAAAAGTGAGACGTGGCGTGTTTGCCAAAAGTGATTTCCTTGGAACGGAGCGATGCCCTGTCACTGTGCCTGTCTCCTGCAGATCCTGTCCCCACTTTCCGATGCCATCTTGGCAGAGAAGACGGTGACTGTCCTTGATGAGAAGGTGACCCTCACTGACCTGGGGGTCCAACTGGTGTCCGGTCTTTCGCTCTCCTTACAGCTGAGCACTGGAAGTAACAAAGCCATCTTCGCTACGGCCATCGCGCAAGAACTGCTTCAAGCGGAAAAGCAGGTTAGCAGCCTCACACCTGAAGTCCCTTTTTCCCTGGTTGGGGTCTCCGAGTGTCCTGTCTGAGCACAGGTGGCCCCTATTTCTTCCTAAAGCCTAAGCGGCCACTTCTGAATTGATCCTTTGATGAGCCATAGGTGAATAGGGGATCTATTTTACTGGCAACATTTTACATGGCCTGATGAATCTACAGTTAGCCAAAGGGAGAATCAGGCAGTGTTGATAATGTTTGTTTCTTTGCTTTCCTCTTCCACTGCATTTCCTTTCCCTCCCTCCCTCCCTCCCTCCCTCCCTCCCTCCCTCCCTCCCTTCTTTCTTTTCTTCCTTCCTTCTTTCTTTCCTTCCTTTGTCCCTCTCTCCCTCCATTGCCCTTCCTTCCTTCCTCCCTTCCCCATTCCTCCCTCCCCTTCCCCCATTTTTCTCCTCTTTCCCTCCAATAATATTATTCTTCTACTTCAACTCTCCTTCTTCACTCCTATTAGTTCCCCCCCTTTCCTCCTCTTCATCAACATCTCCCATAATCTTACTCTGACCATACACCCCCTAGCGTAGAGACTTGTGCCCACCAAGACCCCTTCCCCACCCACCTTCTTTTTTCCTGCCATCTCTTGCCAGCTAAGCAGGTGAACTGGCGAATGGTGTCCTTGTATGATTGTTAATATTATTCTAAAAGGACATTTGAGATTTCTAGGTGCTCATCCCCGAAGGCCACTGAACACCTAAACAGAGAAGCGTTGTAACCAGTAAACAGGGCATCAAAACTAGAACAAGCCGTGGGTGAAAAAAAAATGCGAATTCTTTTTTTTTTCCCCCTTTCTGGTAACCTTTCATAAATAATACAACATTGTACTGCTCACCTGCCAAAAATACATGTTTGGGGGAAGAAGATTCTATGCACTCTAGTTGAACAGCCAATCTAGCCGTTCCTTAACCTTGGCGGTCCTTCGTTTTTTATGTATGTAATTTTTATTAAAGATTTATTTTTTGTTGAAAGGAACATAAAAACCCATATAAATTAATAGAGAGCCAGAAAAAGAAAAGAGAAAGAAAGCTTGGAGGGCAAGAAAGGGGGGGAGGGGGGGAGAAAAAAAGAGAAAAGCTACAAAGGAGTAGCTTGCAATCTTCTTTATGGTAGCTATAAGTGCAATTATCAATTTATCTCTTTCTCAGTAGTTACAACATCCCTCTCCTTTTTATAATCTATCCTGTCTGATCCTCCCAACCGTACATCCTAAGTTCATTCTTTTCTGTTTCGCAGCAAAAAGTCTACAAAGAATTTCAATCAGCAATAAATGTAGATATTGTCTTTGTCTCTGATTAAAGAAGTCCACTTTAACCATCTCAGCAAGTTCTGTCATCTTAAACCTTTTTTTAAAAAAATTCCATTTATATCCCGCCCTTCTCCGAAGACTCAGGGCGGCTTACAAGCTTAGCAGTAGCCTTCATTCTATGTATATGCCTGCTTATTAGGGCTTTCACACACACCCCAAGCGGCATTATTACAAAGTCAGCTTAATTGCCCCCAACAATCTGGGTCCTCATTTTACCGACCTCGGAAGGTCCTTTGGTGTGTGGAAACCATCCAGATGTGATTTTTGCCCACCTGGTGGTTTTGGGGAGATGGATTGAATAGTGCTGGGGGAGGGGGGAGGCAGGGGAAAGATGGATAGAGCAAAAGTTGTTCTCCCTCTTGTGTGGTTGTTGATGTTGAGGTCATCTGCTAGAGATCAGCACCAGGAGATCCATCTGCTGTACCCACAGCTACATGAGTCAAGCTGCTATTGGTAGAGTTGATCGTGGCCATCAATTTAGAGCGGGGGTCTTCAAAAACTGACCCTTTTATGACTTGTGGACTTCCAACTCTCAGAATTCCTCAGCCAGTGTGCCTGGCTGAGGAATTTTGAGAGTTGAAGTCCACAAGTCATAAAAGGGCCAAGTTTGAAGACCCCTGATTTAGAGGGTTTCAAGGGAGACTTTGAGCTTGTGAGGTCATAGATGATCAAAATACAAGATTACATGCCTCTAGCCCCAGCAGTTGGGTGCCGTATTTGGAATGGGACCAGCTATTGTGTTTTGAGCGATGCTATGCTTCTGAACATCCCAAATGTACTGGATTGTCCCCTGTAAGTATGGAGTGGAAGCGTCTTTGGCCTTAGGATCCTTCTCCATTTCTTTTCTTCTTCTTTTCCTCATTTTTCCAGCATTAGGTTTATTTTGCTCCATGTCTGCATTAGGGGGTCCTTGGTACTCTCTGAGCTTGGTTGTTTTCTTGAAGACATTTTGTGACCCAAACTAGGTAACATCGTCATGTTTGGGCCATGAAACATCTACAAGAAGACCACCAAGCTCAGAGAGCACCAAGGACCCCACAGTCCTCCTCCTCCTCCTCAGTTCTGCAAACCCCACTCCCTTCTAGCACTGATGATATTCCCAAGTTGGATAATGAAATGTCTTCAAGAAAACCACTAGGCTCAGAGAGTACCAAGGATCTCACAGGTCAACCCTGAGCTACAAATATTCACTTTTTATGAGGTCTTCATTAGTTTATCTTTAAAGGAATGTGCAGGGACAATTAAAAATGATGTGTCCAAGGTGTGTGTGTGTGTGCATGCGTGCGTGTGCGCACACACACACACACACACACACACATATTTTTACACAAATATGAGCTGTCACTGTTGTGACTACTGCCTGTCGATGGCCTTCGGTTAGGCTGAAACAGGAAATAAAGATTTGTCCCATGTTTGGGGCCTAGCAAGGTAATTTAAATAGTTAACAAGCATTTACACATATCTCCCTTGCTTCTCAGCTAACAAAGTGAGATAGAGCTTGCGGCCTAGAGGTTAAAACAACTGCCTAATGTGCAATCAGCCCAGGTTCGAATCTCAGAAGGGTATGGCTGACTGATGAAAACAAATAAGTTTGAAATGCATATCAGTCTCCCTTTAATTCTTTGTTAGCAATCTAAAAATTTACACAAATATGAGCTGTCACTGTTGTGACTACTGCCTGTCGATGGCCTTCGGTTAGGCTGAAACAGGAAATAAAGATTTGTCCCATGTTTGGGGCCTAGCAAGGTAATCTAAATAGTTAACAAGCATTTACATACACACACACACACACACACACAGAGAGAGACACACACACACACACACACATACACAAATACTAAGCAAACTGTTGTGAGTCAAGGACTACCTGTCTAAAAAACCAAACTCTGCTGGATTTGTCCCAGTGTCATTCTGTCTCATTTTCCCCCCAAAACAGGAAGCCGTGATCAGTTGCTGGATCCAGTTCAGTGATGGAGCAGTTGTGCCCTTAGATATTTACGACGCCAAGGATTTTTCTTTGGTGGCCACGTCTCTGGATGAGAAGGTGGTCTCCGTCCACCAGAGTCCCAGGTTTAAATGGCCATTCATCGTGGCCGAGTCGGAAGGCCAGGGTCTCTTGGTGAAAGTGGAGCTGGTGATCAGCGAATCCTGTCAGAAGTCCAAAAGGAAGAGTGTCCTGGCTGTGGGTACTGGAAGCCTCAAGGTCAAGTTTGGTCAGAATGACACCGTCCCAAACCCAAGTGACGGTAAGCCTGGCAGAGACGGTGTCCATCTGGAGAACCGGACCAGCGATCGGCGTCAGAAGACCAGCCTGCAGGAGAGATCTCGCCCACAGGGACCTTACTACAGCTCCTCCATGGGACACGAGGAAACCAGAGCAACTAGCACTACGCAGAAGTCCATTCTAAGTAAGAAAGAAGACCGGGAGAGTCTCCTAGAAGACGACGGTCATATGCAAAGTCTCCCGATAGACTTCACCAGTTTTCCAGCTCAGGTAGACCTGCCTAGGAGCAATGGAGATTTGGAAGACGACGATCCTGAGGAGACACCCAGGGGCTTAAGCGACTTGGAAATTGGGATGTATGCTTTGCTAGGTGTCTTCTGCTTGGCCATTTTGGTGTTCCTCATTAACTGTGTCACCTTTACCTTGAAATACAGGCACAAACAGGCTCCGTTTGAAGAGCAAGAAGGCCTGAGACATTCTCATGACTGGGTGGGACTGAGTAATAGAACTGAGCTGCTGGAGAACCACCTCAATTTCTCCACCCAACAGGAGGAATGCATTACAGCCATTGACCGGAGTGTGGATTTAGAAGAAAGCAAGTATCTCCTTAGTATCAACCCTCAGAAGAACCTCAACGGCCAAGTCTTCCGATCCACGGATTCTGCCCCCTCCCCAGAAGGGAAGGAGCAGAAGAACGAACCAGCTGCCTCCCCCACCTCCAAACGGAAACGTGTCCAATTTACCACCTTCACCACCATCTCTTCAGATGGTGGGTACCCAACGGTCAACTCCATTTTGACCAGCGGCGAGGATGATATCAAATGGGTTTGCCAAGACATGGACTTGGGAGAGTGTAAAGAACTAAGGAACTACATGGAACAGCTACATGAAAAAGTGTAACAATACATCTGAAAAAGATTTTGTTTTTTTTCCTATCTCTTTTTTTCCACTCACCTTTCTGCCTTTATGTTGAGATACTAGTCAAGAACAAAGACCATAGAGAGAGAGAGAACTTGGTGAACAACCCAAATCTGGCTCCTTGGGTTATCGTGGAAAACTTCCAGAGTGTACTCAAAATCCCAGATAACAAATATATATATGGAATGGGTCTTTGAAGAGGTGTTTGAGAGGTGTTTGAAGCCAACCCACAAGGGAAAATAAAAAATTAAATAAGGAGAAGTCAAATAAGACCTCATTATTTTAGCTGATCCTCCCAAATCAAGGCCAAAAAAAGTAAATCCTGATGTATGGTTTAGATCAGGGGTAGGCAACCTTGGCTCTTTTATGACTCGTGGACTTCAACTCCCAGAATGCCTGAGCCAGCATAGCTCAGCTTGGAAACTCTCCCTTTCCCCTCAGCATGGCTGGCTCAGGAATTCTGGGAGTTGAAGTCCACGAGTCGTAAAAGAGCCAAGGTTGCCTACCCCTGGTTTAGATGCTTTCAAGCTGGTTAATTCTCACTATTTCAGATTTGTCATCTGGATCTTATGTTTTGGGGAGGGATGGGTGGGAGGGAAAAATGGAAAAGTTGAAGGCCATATCTCAATCCATGATGAGATGGAGGAGAACATGTGAACAACAAGGACCAGCAGAGCCAAAATCGTAATTTGGACTTAATTTGGTACCTCTAATTTCTCTAATTTTCTCCAGAAATAGTGCCAAAGAATGCGGAATGTATTTATCTATTTTCTTTCATTCTTCGTTTTTTCTTGCAAGGAGGATTTACTAACGGATCTATGATTTAGTAGGAAAGATTGCAACGCGAGCCTTCACCAAGGGGAATGTGATAGCTCCCCCTTTTTTTAATTAAATAAAATTCTGTGGCCATTTGTCACATTCAGACTCCTTTTTATTTATTTTCCCCTAGAATTGCAGCAGCTTTGGCAATGCGGAAATTTTAGGGGCCCCCAAAATTGGAGAGCTTATATTGTTCTCTCAGATTTGTCTTGTTCTAGTTCCGATCCGGTCTGTGTCCCACAGAAATCAAGATAGGATGGTTTGTAAGTAAATAATTTGGCCCAGGATCAAAGGTGAAAATGTGTCCCAAAAAATAATAATAATGGTAACGATCTGGTTTCACAGACCTTTTAGTGTGACGTTTTCAGGATTGGAAATGTGTTTCCTTGCTTTCTAACTCCTAAGATTCCTTTGGATCCATTCATGGTCATCTTTGAAAGTTCCTTATGGACTTCTTTGATGATCAGAGAAGGAAAGATTCCTTTCTTAAGCATCTTTCTCTTTCCCCCTTTCTATCTCCCCCTTTCTGAAACACTCCCTACCATTTCAGAAATTGTAGGGTGATTGGTTAGAAGACGTAGCCACCATATCTCATGGATATGAGCAGGTCTGACTCAAAGCAACCTAGAACTAAGAAGAAATTTCCTGACAGAACAATTAATCAGTGGAACAACTTGCTTCCAGAAGCTGCGAATCCTCCAACACTGGAAGTTTTTAAGAAGAGTCTGGACAGCCATTTGTCTGAAATGGTATAGGGTTTCCTGCCTGAGTAGCACATTGGGGTAGAAGACCCCCAAGGTCCCTTGCAACTCTGCTACTCCTATCCTATCCTATCCTATCCTATCCTATCCTATCCTATCCTATCCTATCCTATCCTATCCTATCCTATCCTATCCTATCCCTTATTTCTATTCTATTCTATTCTATTCTATTCTATTCTATTCTATTCTATTCTATTCTATTCTATTCTATTCTATTCTATTCTATTCTATTCTATTCTATTCTATTCTATTCTATTCTATTCCATTCCATTCCATTCCATTCCCCATTCTATTCTGTTCTGTTCCGTTCCGTTCCGTTCCATTCCTTTATTCTATTCTATTCTATTCCTTATTTCTATTCTATTCTATTCTATTCTATTCTATTCTATTCTATTCTATTCTATTCTATTCTATTCCATTCCATTCCATTCCATTCCCCATTCTATTCTGTTCTGTTCCGTTCCGTTCCATTCCTCTATTCTATTCTATTCTATTCTATTCTATTCTATTCTATTCTATTCTATTCTATTCTATTCTATTCTATTCTATTCTATTCTATTCTATTCTATTCTATTCTATTCTATTCTATTCTATTCTATGGGATTTGTGGACCTCTGTGTAATTAGTTTTTATTTTGAACCAGAAATGTTAACTTTGGAGTTTGATAGATCCTTGTATTCAAGGTGGAAACGATCAGGATTAGCTTCCAGCATTTTGGACGTTGCAGAATGGGAAAAGGTTGGTGCTTCTTCATTGCTTTATAAAAATGCTGACTTCCCAGATACAGTAGGTGACTGGTTTCATATCTCACATATGCCTAGTGGTTTTGAACCACCGATGAAGGATTTGCACGTGTGAACGGTATCTAAAGTAGGATGTAGACCAAAGCAAATGTTTCAGAAGTCCTGGGAAATTTCAAAGGTGCTTTTTCAAAAGGCAACCGGAGTGTTTTGTTTTTTTCTTGAGGAACATGAAGATGAAGAAAACGTTTTGCTTCTCATCCAAGAAGCCTCTTTAATTCTGATGGGGGGGGGGGCAAATGGAAGGATATGTTCTGATAGGATGGCGGGATGGTGGGGGATGGAAGGATTGTATTTCATTGTAGTCATCTGGTTATTAGCACTCTCTCTGAGAGCTCTTGAGGCCACCTGGGGGTTTATTGGTGCCCTCAGGGTCACCTAAATCAGGGTACAATTGGTTGTGGAATCTTCTCTGAACTGTTGCAAGGGCTGCGTTGCAAAGTGGAGATCGGTGGTGTCTTATTACAACCCCCCCACACACACCTTCTGTTGAGGGAAGGGCGTTCAAGTCTTAACATAAATGAATTATTTTACCCTTCTTTCAATCCAGCGGTCCTCTCTATCCAAAATGTGGACTTTGCTGTTTTCAGAAGAGTGACCTTTGTCTTTCAAATGGAGATGGACCGTTGGATCTTGTCCAGATGGGACTGGATGAACTGATGAACTTTATTGGAAGAGAAGCGAAGTGTCCATGGAGAGTCTCCATCATCCAGGTCATAGTTGCCCCAAAGATGCTTTTGCACAAGACAACTGGACTTCCTTGCTTCTCTTTGGAGATGCTTTGCTTCTCATCCCTGAAGCTTCTTCAGCTCTGACTGGATGGTGGAGAATGGCAGGATTTATACTCCTTGCAGACAGCTGGTCATTTGCATTGTTTTAGCGAGTCGTTAAAGCTACCTGGAGGTTTATCTGTGTCTTCAGGGTCACCTGAATGGGGCAAATGGGTGTGGAGCCTTCTTGGAACTGCGGAAAGGACGGTGTTGTGGACTGGAGATAGATGATGTCATATCCCTCCCCCTCTGTTGAGAGAGGCCTGTTCAGTTTTGACCTAGATGGCCTCTTTGACCCTTCTTTCAAACCAGCGGTCCTCTCTGTCCAGAATGTGGAATGCTGTCTTTGAAAGAGTGGTCTTTGTCTTTTAAATGCAGATGGACTGTTGAATCTTGTCCTAATGAGAAGCGAAACTCTTCCTCCTCCTCCTCCTCCTCCTCCTCCTCCTCCTCCTCCTCCTCCTCCTCCTCCTCCTCCTCCTCCTCCTCCTCCCTGATACAACAGTTGAGACCAATTTGAGGCAACCAGGACCTGGGAATCTCCACAGACACTCCTAGGGAATTTCTTGATGCTTTCAGAAAGGATTGCCAATCTTTTCTTTTGGAGATTAGTCACCCAAAGTGTGTGTGTGGTGGTGGGGAACTGCTAGTTAATAATCATCTACATTGATCTGGAAAACAAACTCGAGGCAAGCAACAGATTCATTTGAGGAGCAGAATAATTCTTTATTTCCCCCCCCCCCTTCTCTCCAGCTAGTTAATGATGAAGACGAATGGACTTCACACACTCCGCGGTAAGTCAGCGCGCAAAGTGCTTTCACGCTTCGTTCAGGTAATGGATGAAACAGAAACGAAGCGATGCCGAGAAGAGACAAGCACCCCAGCAGTGTTTTGCAGCTCTTAGCGGAGTTCTGTTATTGTGTGTCTTTGTGTGTGTGTTGAAAGGGATAGAACAAACTTCAAATGAGAAGCTATGACAGATGCTTCGAGCTAGGCTTAAGACTCAGTCCCAAGTTCCCTGAAATTCAGGACACCCCCTCCCCCCAAAAAAAGATCTAAATTGGGGTAAGGCAGACTGTAGCTTGGGGAAACACGTTGATCGTGACTAGAGTAGGGCAACGTCTGTGTAATTAGGCACTTGACTTCCTAATTATTTGCTTATTTATTTGAACGTGCGTGGTCTCCTATTCAGTAGTGACACAGGACGGGATCGCGAAAAGTGATAGCAAAAAATAGAAGCGTGGCAAGCAATAACAAAAAGATTAAAAAGCCATCGAAGACCTCAGCCAAACTTTCTATTCTCCTAGCACCACAAACTGGCATTATTTGCGTCTTGTAATAGGTGGATGCATGGCTTGAAAGACAGATGACGGACCTGGTCCACGGTGAAAATATATATTTTTTTCCTCATCCAAGCAATAACTTAATGTGATTTTTTTCCCCTTCCTGGTATTTCTCTTGCCCAATAAAAGGGTTTTAAGAGTATCTTTTCGCTGGCAGCTCTCCTAGCCCAAAATGTGATTTGATGGGACTCTGGATGTGGTTCAGCAGGCAAAAGGAGGTGGTGACCTGGCTTAAAAGTTCTCCTGAAACCATGGTTTATCCCAGAGGTGTCAAACTCAATTTCATTGAGGGCCGCATCAGCACTGCGGTTGCCCTCAGGGGGCCGGGTGGGTGTGGCCTGGGTGGGTGTGGCCTACTGGGTGGGCGTGGCTAGAGTGCATATGGCCTACTGGGTGGGCGTGGCCAGCTCTTCATCGTTTGCATCAAGGGTGCCTATGGGGGCCTGGGCAGGAGTGGGACAGATCTGAGGGTCTCTGGCAGAAGGAGGGTCTCAGGGCCAAGGCAGTGGGGGCCGTTCCCTCACTGTTTCCAGGGTGGCTTTGCGGGCCACATGAAACCACTTCACGGGCCGGATCTGGCCCCCGGGCCTTGTGTTTGACATGTCTGGTTTATCCCAATATTGCAAGAATAGGAGAGATAAAAGCTGGTTTGGGGAGGAGATGGAGACATGCTCTGGGATCCCTAGTGCTCTCTTGAGTTTGGTTGTTTTCTCACAGACCCAACTGGGTAACATCATTGCTAGAAGGAGGAGGAAGAGGAGGAGGAGGATACATACTCTGGGGTTCCTAGTGCTCTTTGAGCTTGGTTGTATTTTGCAGACATTTTGTGACCCTCGGTGCTAGCTGGCCTCATGAGTGCCAGTTACCTTCTTGGGAATTCTGAAGTTGAATTGGTTTTGCATTTTATTTTTAACCACTAGCCCATGTTGAGAATGGTGTTATCATGAAAAGAAAGGAGAAGGAGAAGCCATTTTCAGACTCCCATCTTCGCCTTCTGGTTTTTAATTATTATTATTATTATCATTTGCCAACTGTCTTTGGAATGTAGGTCCTAGGTTGGGTTTTGCAGGCTTCGGAAAAATTAGGTTGACTTTTGGGTGAATGAAATATTCCTAGAGGTCTAAGTGGTTTAGCTTCCTTTCCAGATCTGACACAAAGGCTTTTCTCTTTGCTTTTGTGCAGATCGGAAAAGGCAGCATTGGTTACCTCTCAAATGAGTTACCAATCATTGGGTGGGACAGTCCTCGCAGCTGGAGAGAAAGATTAAAACTTAATCTTGCAGAGTCAAAGGGAAGAGATTTATCTTGTCTACTTTCTGGTTTTAATCTACACACACACACACACACACACACACACACACACACACACACCCTTAGTTTGCTATGCTCTTTCTCACCCTGTGAGATCGTGTCATCCTTGTCCTCCCTTCCTGCGTTTGATCACCGGCAACATTTTTCACTTCACATAACTTTTGAGCTCAAAATAGCTTGCTGGATTTCCACAGCTCTTGAGGAATTTAATTGTCCTAATGCTTGCTGAAAAGTCCCCTTTTAGAAAAATACCAAAATGGAAGGGTTCTTTGCTTGCAGACATTTCATTACCCCAGTAGGGAACATCATCAGTGCTAGAAGGGAGTGGGGTTTGTGGAGAGGAGGAGAAGGAGAAGAGGAAGACTGTGGAGTCTTTGATGCTCTCCGAGTTTGGGTTATTTTCTTGAAGATGTTTCATGACCCAACTAGGGAACGTCATCAGGGCAAAGGAGGATTGGGTTTGTGCCTTGTTTCTATGTATGCGGTAGCTGGTCCTGCCAGTCTGGGTGAGAGTTGTGGTTCAGCCATCAAGAGACCCATAGAGGTAAACCACATTTTTATTTATTTATTTATTAAATGTTTATGCCGCCATTTCCCCTACACAAGGGGACTTGGGGCCACAAGGTGACTTTACATGAAACTGCCATGCTTTGGGAATAAGCACCTGAGCCTTGAAAAAATCCATCGTAAATCTTATTAAGAGCCACGGTGCCGCAGTGGCTGGAATGCAGTACTACAGGCTAATTCTGCCGGCGGTTCAGCAGTTCGAGTCTCACCGGCTCAAGGTTGACTCAGCCTTCCATCCTTCCGAGGTCGGTAAAATGAGGACCCAGATTCTTGGGGGCAACAGGCTGATTCTGTAAACTGCTTAGAGAGGGCTGTAAAGCACTGTGAAGCGGTATATAAGTCTAAGTGCTATTGCTCCTTCCTTCCTTCCTTCCTTCCTTCCTTCCTTCCTTCCTTCCTTCCTTCCTTCCTTCCTGCACAATGGTTAGAATGCAGTATTGCAGGCTAACTCTGCCCACTGCTAGCAGTTTGATTTGGCCAGCTCAAGGTTGACTCAGCCTTCCATCCTTCCTAGGTCGGTAAAATGAGGACCCAGATTCTTGGGGGCAACAGGCTGATTCTGTAAACCGCTTAGAGAGGCACTGTGAAGCTGTATAAGTCTAAGTGCTATTGCTATTGCAATTCCCAGGTTTGGCATGCAGTAGATTCCAAATTCTTGTCTTGCCAGACCTAACAAAAACCCACCGATATGGCCTGGCTTATGTCATGTTTCTCCCAGTAAGTGAAAACCAGATGGCCCATCACGAAGGATCAAAGTAATCGTATTCCACTTTCTTCCCTTCCTAGACTTGAAGAACGACCAAATTAAAATAATATCTCCATTTACCACTGCCAAAATTTATTCCTGGTCTCGCAATATGCCAGAGTGGCTCTTTCTCATTGTCAATCCATCTCTCCAGCTTCTGGGAGGCCTCCTTATAGTTATTGTCAGAGGACCCCGGAAAATGTGCACTTCCATTATTCAGTCCCTCTATTAATATTTGGAACCACTTCATTAAATTTTGGAGTATCCTGACACTTGGCTCGCTCCCTTCCTTGTCTCTGCCTGGCTGCCACAGATAATGTAATAAGGGTAATAAACAACCGAGCTAGGTTTTTTTCCTCTTTCTTTCTTTTTTTTTAATCGAAAGGGAGGCAAAAGAGAGCCTTTCTTTAATTTATTGATCATGACCAGCTTCTCACCCTCTCGAGGGAGGAGAAAGAAGGTAACCACCAGGAAGCTGGTAATTTGCAAAGCCTTCAATTGACAAGATTTAAATATCTCCCGCAATTAAATGTTAGACTGTTCACTGGGTGTTGTAATTTACAAGGACTGTACGCTGGGGATAAATGCAGGAAAAAGGGCCAGTCCTGGAAGCTTTGTATTGAAAAGAGCACCTGTTGTGTTATTTTTAAAAAAAAAATCTCAAGGTTGTGTTACGGAGCTGTACACAATGCCCAAGAATGACGTAGAACAATTCCAGTGTCCAGATCTTTGTTCTCTTACACATAATAAACAGAATCTTGCCAGGATAAATTCTTCAACTCTCAGCTTAATGGCTATCGTCCCCCGCAGCATTATAAATCCAAACACCCTCTGAAAACAGCAGGTTGCTGAGCAAAAATGCAACCCTGCCTGTTATTTCAGGTCAGTTGTTCTATGGAGAGGTTTCTCCTCCTTTTGCAGAAAAGATAAGATGGAGAAAAGGGGGAGGGGAGGGGAAGAGTATGAAGAAAAATAAATCACCATTTCATAAACGTCAGTGATTATTCATCTGTTTGGCTGACGTTCACCTCTCCAGAGTTTAAAGCGCAGCTCACTCCTGCATTTTCAACCGCAGAGTTCAAAGAATTCCAAAAGGCTGCTGGATTACGTGACTTCAAAACAATCATAATCAGAGCGTTACTTAATTTGGACAGCAGCCATTGACTAACCACCTGGTTGAAGCTTCCCCGTCCGCACTTTTGTAGTAGGTTGGCTTCGGTGGCTTCCCAAAATAGTGCCGATCAAAAGATGCACGCTCTCTCGTCAACCGAGGGAAGAGCGATCAAAAACGCTTGCAAGCAATAACGCTGCTGTGTAATACGCCTTTGCCCAGCTGAATGGCGTTTGAATGTCCTACGACACTAAATTATGAATTGAGAATGAGCATCTCCTAGCTTTGTCTGAAGGAGGAACATATGGTCTACAATGAGGGTCGCTGGGGAGGGAAAAATGTCCTTTCTACAAAATCCGACCTACAAGCTACATTTCTCGGTGTTTTTGCTACTCACATTTTCTATGGTTGCGGCCAAAGGGTGCCTCGGAGACGCTGAAAATTCGCTAGTTTTAAATTTCATTTCTGCAGGCAGGGAGTGGCATTCAGAAGGACTGGATGAAAAACTTGGCCAGGATGTTAAGAGAGCTTGGCTTTCGTTTTGGTTTTTGATTGACTCGCTGGATGTCCACTCTCCCTGGGCTTGTCCCTTGAAGGGTGGGGTTGACAAGTTCCAGTTTGCACCCAGTTAGGGACTGAATGCTAATCCTGTTTTAGGTATGAAAACAGGGCAGGTGCCTTCGTGCCAGATTATTCATTCTAGTACTGCTTTGGGCAAGAAAGCTGTCTGGGTGACTTTGTGCCAATCACCAGACTGTATGTTTTAGTCCCGCCTTAGGCATGAAACTTATCTGGGTGACTTTGGGCCAATCACCAAAAGTCTGGGAGTTCTAGTCCCATTTTAGGCATGAAACCTGTCTGGGTGACTTTGGGCCAATCACCAAAATTCTGGGAGTTCTAGTCCCATCTTAGGCATGAAACTTGTCTGGGTGACTTTGGGCCAATCACCAAAGGTCTGGGAGTTCTAGTCCCACCTTAGGCATGAAAGCCAGCTGGGTGACTTTGGGCCAATCACCTGGAGACAGTGAGTTTCAGTCCCGCCTTAGGCATTAAACTTGTCTGGGTGCTTTTGGGCCAATCACCAGAAGTCTGGGAATTCTAGTTCTGCCTTAGGCATGAAAGCCAGTTGGTTGACTTTGGGCTAGCTACCAGGAGACGGTGACTTGTAGTCCCGTCTTAATCATGAAAGCCAGTTGGGTGACTTTGGGCCAATCACCTGGGGACTGTGAGTTCGAGTCCCACTTTAGGCATGAAACCTCTCTGGGTGATTTTGGGCCAATCTCTAGAAGTCTGGGAGTTCTAGTCCTGCCTTAGGCATGAAAGCCAGCTGGGTGACTTTGGGCCAATCACCAGAAGTCTGGGAGTTCTAGTTCTGCCTTAGGCATGAAAGCCAGCTGGGTGACTTTGGGCCCAATCACCAGGAGAGAGTGAGTTCTAGTTCCCCTTGGGCCTGAAAGTTGTCTGGGTGACTTTGAGCCCATCCCTCTCACGTAGCTCAACATTTTTGAAAATTTATGGAGATACATCAACTTCCCCAGAAATAATGCCCAATCCTCTTTCTCCCACTTCTGGCAAAAATGTCAAATTGCCTCCCAAAGCATTTGGGAATTTCTTTTCTCCCGTCACGTCCACCTGGATCTGATTTGCAGAAAGGCAATGGAGCAGGATTTCTTTTTCCCAGCTTGATGCATTTGATTGGGATAATTATAGCACCATGAGAGTTTTTGGCCTTGCTAAAAATAGGAGGAGCAAAGGGGGATGCGGTGGACTGACAAGCAACCTGGAATGATAATTTTTGCAGCCGACAAAACAAGCTTTAAAAATGTACGTGTGTCGGGGGTGGGGGGGCCGCTGTAACTTCAATCCTGTCTCTGAATCGAAAGCTCAAGGTCGCTCTTTGGGGCGAGATGGAATTTAAATACCTAATTTTATTCTATTTATTTAAACGTTTTGCACAAGGAAAACACCGTTGCATGAACTCAAACATCCAGGGTACAATTATTTGTACCCTCCCTGCCAACATAACCATTACTGCCTGTGGAAGATGGGAGCTCTAGTCCAGCTGAAAAACCAGCCTAGAGAAGAACTATAGAATGCAGGTGGTCCTCAACTTACGACCACAGTTCAGCCCAAACTTCTGTTGTTAAGTGAATTTTACGACCCCTTTTACAATCTTTCTTGCCACGGTTGTTAAAGTGAATCACCACAGTTGTTAAGTCAGTCACCCGGTTGTTAAGTGAATCTGACTTCCCCATCGACTTTGCTTGTCCAACTGTTGCAAAAGGGGATCACATGATCCCAGGATGCTGTGGCCGTCGTAAGTATGAATCAATTGTCTGAATTTCGATCACGTGACCATGGGGAGGCGGCAACTGTTGTTAAGTGTGAAAAATGATCCCGAGTCTCTTTGTTCAGTGATGTCGTAACTTTGAACACTCACTAAATGAATTGTTGTAAATCGAGGACTACCTGTAACAGAGCTGGAAGACCTTGGAGGTCTTCTAGTCTAACCCCCCCCCCCCATGCTCAAGCAGACAAGAGACTGTCCAGTCTGTTCTTAACCTCCAGTGATGGAGCACCCACAACCTCCTGTGGCAAGCTGTTCCACTGGTTAATTGCCCTCAGCGTTAGGAAGTTTCTCCTTAATTCCAGGTTGCTTCTCTCCTTGATGAGTTTCCATTCATTGTTTTTTTCTTTTTGTCTTGCCTTCTGGTGCTTTGGAGAAGAAGCTGACCCCTTCATCTTTGTGGCAACCTCTCAAATACTGGAATACTGCTATCATGTCCCGTCTGGTCCTTCTTTCCTCCAGAATGGCCATACCCAAATCCTGCAACCGTTCTTCATATGCTTTAATCTCCAGGCCTTTAATCATCTTAGTTCAGGGGTGTCAAACTCAATTTCATTGAGGGCCGCATCAGCATCGCGGTTGCCCTCAGGGGGCCGGGTGGGTATGGGCCGGGTGGGCGTGGCCTACTGGGTGGGCGTGGCCAGAGTGTGTATGGCCTACTGGATGGGCGTGGCCAGCTCTACATCGTTGGCATCAAGGGTGCCTATGGGGGCCTGGGCAGGAGTGGGACAGATCTGAGGGTCTCTGGCTGAAGGAGGGTCTCTGGGCCAGGGCCAAGGCAGTGGGGGCCGTTCCCTCACTGTTTCCAGGATGGCTTCGCGGGCCGCATGAAACCACTTTGCAGACCGGATCCGGGCCCCGGGTCTTGTGTTTGACATGTCTGTCTTAGTTGCTCTTCTCTGCATTTTTCCCCAAAGTCTCAATATCTCTCGTTGTTTACTTTGATGAGTTTCCACCCGTTGCTTCTTGTCCTGCCTTCAGGCGCTTTGGAGAACAGCTTGACACCCCCCTCTTCTTTGTGGCAGCCCCAGTGGCGTAGCGTGGGTTGTCAGCACCCGGGGCAAGGCAACCGGAAGCGGAAATAGAGGGGCGGGCGGGCGGTGACGTCACGGCACTGCTGAAAAGACGCGCCCCGCAGCGGCGTAGACTTTCCAAGAAGAGTCGCGCGCATGCGGGATGCTTCCGGGTCCCTCTCGAGGGCGGCTGGGCGGGGCTCCGACCTGCAAGAGCCGCTGCATTCAAGCTCGCACGTGAGCCCCGCTAAATAAAGCCACGCATGCGCACGAAGCTAGGCCGGCCGGCCGGCGGGTCCGTCTTCGCTCGGCCAAGCCTGCCGGGGCGCCTGCGGGGCGCTTGCGGTTGGCCTGAGCCTGGGCGGAGAGTTGGCCACTTCTATTTATTTTATTCAGTTTATGTGGCCGCCCATCTCACCTGCCGGACTCATTTCGCTTTGCAAGAAAGAGCAGCTCGAGAGCGGAGCCAAGCCAACTCTGTGCAGCCCTTGGGGCTCCCTGAGCAGCTCAGTGCGAGCGCGGCCCCCCAGATGTTGCGCCCGGTGCGGCCGGCCCCCCCTGCACCCCCCACGCTACACCACTGGGCAGCCCCACAAATATTGGAAGACTGCTATCACGTCACCCCTAATCCTTCTTTTCGTTAGCCTATTCTATAACGAATATTTCAACACACAAGGCCAAGATCACTGGGGTTTATTGAAGCAACATAAAAAACAACAGAAAGGTTTTGCTTGTAAGTGTAAAAACAAACAACACAACACACACACACACCCGCCAGCATTACCGTGAATGAAAAATGAATCACGCTTCTGCTAAGATTTATGGGCCGAAAGGTCTTCCTTTAATTGCTTTTTTGGGATGGCGGGGGGTGAGAGACGAATCTTATGAACGCGTATCGAACAGCGGTAATGATTAAGGGGTTTTAGTATTTGGGAATAATACACCAAAGAAATCGCTCTACGCAACCCAATACAAATGAATTTCCAGAAAGCTGGTTGCTTTTTGAGCTATCTACTGTTCCCCAGAAATGTATAAATAAATAAAATCAGTCGGGCTAAAGATGATCTCCGCTCAACAGATGTGTTGAGTTGTCTTCGCCTCCCCTGCCCCTCCTCGGCCCGCGTTCTCAGTGTGTTACCAGCAGGAGATCATCAAAAGACTGTCTCTAATACGTAGCCTTTATCTAGTTTTGCTTTCAAGACGGAAACCTCTTTTTTTATTGGTTATTTTGGGCCAATAGAGCCCAATTCATTTATTACCCACCGCAGGGAATGGGGCTTGCGTGTGCGGGCACATGTGTGTGTAAAACTACCGCTGCAACTGCAGCTGACAAGAAGAGGAAATTAAATTTTTTTTTCATCCCCCTTCTTTGTACTGAGACAAGCAAAAAAAAAACAAACCCCTTTAAAGTTGTAATTTTTCTCTTTCTTTCCATCTGGAAACAGCTGCAGATTTAAAACAGGCTGACTAGGTTTAAATTTGAGTTCTGCTCTTCTGGAGATGTGTGAAATTAATGAGCTGTAAATCCATCGCAGCAAAGAGTGGAATAATTTTGTTGGGGGTTGATGCTTAATTCACTTTTTCTAGATAGGGGTTCATAGAATGCTCTAGATTTCCATAATTGAGTATCTGGATATTGTTCTGTACCAGCCTGCTACCGGCCCTGCAGAAAAGGCAGGGACAACCCCTTTACAAACAGCAAGAGGCTGGAATTAAGCCTGCCAAATTTATTAAGATAAAACAGCAAAACAAGACACCAACCATGAAACAGGAGCTATGAATCAGGAGTTTTTCAAGCGGTTGCCTTCAGCAAACCAGCCCTCCCACGCATTCCCCTTTTAAACAGTTTAGGGCGTGGCTTCTCTCTGCCTCCTTCCGAGGTGCCCCATTGCCTTCCTCTGTTTACTCCTGATTGACTGCCTCCTGCGTCGGGCGTCCTTGAACAGGGCCAGCTGTGGGTCATCTTCATCCACGCTGTCAGGCTCACACAGCTGGGTCTGCGTCGTGACCAGGAGGGAGGGGCCTGGCTGAGGGCTCTCATCAGCAAGATCTTCAACCCCCTCAGCAAGCTCTTCAACACCCCCCTCTTCCTCCTCTGAGTCGTCCGACCCAACTGCCGAACCCACAGGCTGACCCTGAATCACAACAGATATCTATATACAGATGCTGGTGAAATTACCCCCAAACAATGCAGATATTCACTATTTGTTACTGTAACCTCAACTATCCACTATCATTCAGACAGATTATTTTGTTTAATGCACTATATGCATACGGTTTTTTTTAAATAAATGAATCTTTATTTACATTTCGTGTTAAAAACACACCATACACCAACAAAGACAAAAAAAAACATTTACAATATACAAAAAACGAAGAAATCGAAAAATTGAAAAACATTTCAAAAATTTCACATTATATCTACTTCTAAACTAGCAATTATATTCCACTCATTAAGTATGCATACGGTTTTGATGCACACAATTTTATTAAGAATTTTTAGATTAAGAGAAAGAAAGGAAAAGAAAGATTAAAGAAATATCAAAGAACTAAAACGCAAAGAGTGAAAGAAAATATATAGAAATAACTTCTGATTTTCTTTACTACATCATTTATAAGAAAAATTATAAATTTACCCCTTGCTCTGCAGGCTACACCATAACTATTTTTTCCTATAATCTATTCTTTCTAATCATCCAAGCCATAAATCATAAGTTCAATTTCTGATGCTTCATGTAAAAAATCTATAAAGTGTTTCCACTCAACAATAAACATTGGATTGATTGTATCTTTAGGATTTTTTCTCAACTTGGAGTTCTATAATGTGTTTGAGGTCAGTTCCCATAGTCCTTTGGTAATGACTGGTAGGGGATTATGGGAACAGAGGTCCCATGCTTCTGGAGGCTGCCAGGCTGTAAAAGTCTACTACAGGCCTTTTGACTCTCAAGGAGAACAAAATCTACAAAATCACAACAGTAATAACTTTAATGAAGACGAATCCGATGATTAAGATGACGAAAACCTGGTTGACCATGGCGGTTGGTAACTCATGGTTGTTTGATACAAGAACCTTCATGAAGCCTCAAAACAAGGTTCTGATAGACCTTTCTTTCTTTCTCCCATGAATGATGCTTCAGGACATATTCATGTGCCTTTCTTATAATCTCTCTGTGCAAAAGTGGGTCCTTAATCAAAGTTTTGGCCAGTTGGACAAATTCCTGGAAAGGAAGAGCATGCAGTGGGCCATTATTAGTAGTGTTCTGTGGTGGTGCTTCTCAAAAGATCCTAAGAAAGCTTTCTGCCTTGCTTTCAAGGTACACCAGGTTAGGAAGCAGATGCCAGACTCATATTCTACCAGACGATTTCCCGACAAGGTTTTCCAAAACCCAAAATAACAGTTAAGCGTGTAGGATCCTTGATATTCTCTGAGCTTAGTGCTTTTCTTGAATGATCCAACTGGGTAACGTCACCAGGTAACATCACGAGTAATGTTCCCTAGTTGGGTAATGAAATGTTGGCAAGAAAACCACCAAGATCAGAAAGCACCAAGGACCTCACAGTCCTCTTCCTCTCCCTCCCCTTGTCCTCCGCCTCTTCTAATCCGTAAACCCCACTCCCTTCTAGCATTCATGATGTAACCAAGTTGGTTGCATTGGTGGTGTTACTGCTTCCATTTCTTCTGACTGATGAAAGAATGGAGGAAAAGAAGCAAAGAGAATAAAGTGTCTGTCTGTCTCTGTCTCTCTCTTTGTGTGTGTGTGTGTGTGTGTGTGTGTGTGTGTGTGTGTGTGTTAGAAGAGAATACTTAGCTGTTAATAGTGGATCTTGGCAGGAGGGGACATTGATCATACTTGCGCTGCCTAAAATCCTCAGCGGTTCTTGAATCTCACCACCATCTTACCCAACACCAACTGTGATCATAAGACAGATCAGGAAGAACACAACTCCCAGGACAATTTGCAAAAAAAAAAATTACATTTTTTTAAACATCATTAAAAACATAATAATAATAATAATGTTCTGGTTCAAGAAAAACCTGCTGTAACTCACAACAAAAAGATTCATTCCTGAAGACTGCAAGGAAACAACTGACTCTGGGGAGGAACATGTTAAGCCCATTATGTTTTTTGAGAAAGGGTTGGTTACATCAAAGACTAATGAAAATGGAACATCTAACTTCCTGACTATAGTTAAACAGCATTCATCATGCTTAAAAAAATAGGCTTAAGGAGAAAATGTATTTTCCACTTTGTGGTTTTATTTAATCTGGGTCTGCAGTTTTATTCTTTAAAAGCATAGCATTATTGCACGCACCTGATTATTGATGGGGAACAGAAATCTAATTTATGGGATCAACAGGATTAATTCCCCTGTAATTTCTCCCTTTTCCTGGACCCTTCTTTCTGAGTTTAATAACATACTCTGGTTAATTAGGAAATGGGGTGAACCTCCAAGTTAGCATACATACAGAGGACTTAAAATCTCAGTGCTTAGGCACTTTTGCAGCTGTGACCCGGGTGCCACAAACGGTTCACAAGCTTAACACAAATAAGATCAAGGTTTTCATTATGGTAGTGGGGCTATAAATTATCTGGGAGGTGACACATCCTGCAGGCTATCCATGGGGGAGGAGAGGCAGAATTAGGTCTCAACTGAAAGCTTAACCCCCAAGTTGGCTTCAGCACCACAAGTCATGGACAGCTCCAAATATGAAATTATTTCATTCTCCTATCTAGCAACATTCAGGAGATAGATAGATAGATAGATAGATAGATAGATAGATAGATAGATAGATAGATAGATAGATAGATAGATAGATGAGCTAGCTATAGATGAGCTAGCTATAGATAAGCTAGCTATAGAAATATAGATGATAGATAGATAGATAGATAGATAGATAGATAGATAGATGATAGATAGATGAGATAGCTAACTAGCTATAGATGATATAGATAGATGAGATAGCTAGCTATAGATATAGATGAGTTATCTAGCTAGCTATAGATAGATGATAGCTAACTAGATAGATAGATAGATAGATAGATAGATAGATAGATAGATAGGATAGATGAGATAGCTAACTAGCTATAGATAGAAATAGATGAGCTAGCTAAGCTATAGATAGAGCTAGCTAGCTAGCTATAGACAGATAAATATAGATTAGATAGCTAACTAGCGATAGAAAGATAGATAGATAGATAGATAGATAGATAGATAGATAGATAGATAGATAGATAGATAGATAGAGACAGGCAGACAGACAGACAGGTCTACATAGGATGCAACATATTTTAACTTAATTATTACCTGAGGGGTCGAATATAACAATCCAGTTGTTTGATGTACAATTATGGCAGCATTTCCTGGAATATTCCTTGCCAGCACAGGAACATTTAAATCCATTGCCTGTTACACGGAAAAGAAAAGGCTCACATTTGCTGCAACTGAGACCTTGTAACTCTGATGTGAGTTAAATTAGTAACACGGTTAAGTGAATCTGGCTTTCCCATTGACTTTGCTTGTCAGAAGGTTGCAAAAACGTGATCACATGACTCCGGAACACTGCCAATGTCATAAATATGAGCCAGTTGCCAAACATTTGAATTTTGATCACTTGCGGCAGCTGTAGGTCGTAAGTGTGAAAAACGGTCATAGGTCAGCGCTTCATTCAGTCTAGTTGTAAGTCAAGGACTATAATAATACTGCTAAGCTTGTAAGCCGCCCTGAGTCTTCGGAAAAGGGCGGGATATAAATGGAATTAAAAAAAATAAGAGAGTGGAGCTGAAATTATCAGCCCTTTTTGGGAGAGAGATCCTTTTTTGCAGAAAAGAGGTAAAAGGTAAAGGTAAGGTAAAGGTTCCCCTGCACATGCGTGTTAGTCGTTTCCAACTCTAGGGGCCGGTGCTCATCTCTGTTTCAAAGCCAAAGAGCCAGCGCTTGTCCGAGGACGTCTCCGTGGTCATGTGGCCGGCATGACTAGACGCCAAAGGCGCACGGAACGCTGTTACCTTCCCACCGTAGCGGTCCCTATTTTTCTACTTGCATTTTTACGTGCTTTCAAACTGCTAGGTTGGCAGAAGCTGGGACGAGTAACAGGCGCTCACTCTGTTACGTGGCACTCGCGATTCGACCCGCCAAACTGCCAACCTTCTGATAAACTCAGCGTCCTAACCCACTGAGCCACCGCGTCCCTTAGAAAAGAGGTACCTTAATCAAAAAAGATTAACTCATCTGTGGAACTTTTGTTTTATACATGCACATCCACACCCTGCTACAACATCAGCAGAAACAATGGTGGCAGATGGCGAAGGCAGGAGGCAAACGCTTGGCTTTGTACCAACCAAGCCTACCTGAATGGATTATGCAGTACGCAATTACTGCCCTCAATATCTGGGCCTTTTAAGGCAGTTCTCCTTTCCCTGAGCAAGGTAACTGTGCGATTAAAAATACCTGCCATTTGGATGCACTAGAATGTGACAGCTGACAAAAGCCAACTACTAGAGGAAGCCAGTTGATTTTTGTGGTTATTTTTCTCCCCTTTGTTCCTTGACCTCTTGGACCCAATATTAATCCCCAGGGCCAAATTATAAGGACCAAACCTTCTATCCGTAACATTATCTGATGTGGTGGAATGAAGTCTGGATTGCCAGGAGGGAGGGGCTGCCTCGTAGCGGACCAAGAGTCAACAAATTTTGGATCGCTTGGTTGGGAGGAAGCTTGTTAAGAGGGCTCCTGCCTAGACGTTCTCTGAGCATATCTTTAGTGATGGAAATAGTTGCTTCAGACTGGCAAGATTCTGTCTGAAGGTGAGGAACATAAAGGAAACTTGCTCAGAAGTAACTCTTACGTGTTTCTTGGTTCTTGGGTCCTGACACCTGTTCACCACAATGCGAAGTCACGCCTGCCAGTTCTTTAGCTGGTGGTGCCTTTCCTACACACCAGGTTCTTCCCAAGAATCTAAGATGCCGTTGTTGTTGTTGTTATTATTATTATTATTATTATTATTATTATTATATCAGAATTATTATCAGAATTGGAGCCTTGGTGGAGCAGTGGGCTAATGCCTCCTTAAGTAACCCCAGCTGCCTGCAATTAGTGCAGGTTCGAGTCCCACCAGGCTCAAGGTTGACTCAGCCTTCCATCCTTCCGAGGTAGGTAAAATGAGGACCCAGATTGTTGGGGGCAATTAAGCTGACTTTGTAATAATGCCGCTTGGGGGGTGTATGAAAGCCCTAATAAGCAGGCATATACATAGAATGAAGGCTACTGCTAAGCTTGTAAGCCACCCTGAGTCTTCGGAGAAGGGTGGGATATAAATGGAATTTAAAAAAAAATTATTATTATTATCAGAATTACTTTCTTCTTAGCTCATTGTTCAAACTTTCTGTCCAACTGGCTTTAGATATCTGCTTTCTCTAGAAGTTGGACAAATACAAAAATGCTGTATTCTTTCTTCCCTCTTCTTCTTTTTAATCAAAAGGGTTCAAAGCAGCACTTATTTATTTTTCCTCATCCAGACCCCCTTGGGCTGCAGCTCCATTTACATCCTTCCAGGCCAAACTGCAGCCTTGGTTAATGAAATGGGCATTTGACAGATGGCATTTCTGCCTGTTGGCCATTTTAAGATAGGAGAACCAGGTCTAATTAAAACAGCCCCCGCCTTCAACGAGTTGCTTTCTTTGGTCTTTCTGAGGAGATGTGGCTGCTTTATTGTCCAAGTCGGCCAGATTGTCTAAGAGAAACTGGGCAAAAATTAAACGTAAAAATGAAGGCAGACCAATTTTTTTTAAAAAAAAAAATTCCAGCAATTCTGCTTGATGAACTCCAGAAGAAAGGAAATTTCTCCCTCCCTGCTAACGATTTGGGCAATTGACATTTACAGATGTTCTATGAGCTGTGATGCTAATGCACTTCTCCGATGGGTGGACAGGATCTAAAAATTGGGAAAGTGGGTCTTTTCCTAAATCGTGGAAGCTGAAGAGTTGGTCCTTTCCGAATTTTGCGGTCTGCAGCCACAGAGAAGCAGGCTGTTTCATCTTCACGTCACCCCTTAGTCTCACCATATGATAAAAAAAAGATGTTAGAGACTCTAGAAAGAGTGCAGAGAAGAGCACAAAAGATGATTAGGGGACTAAAACATATGAAGAACGGTTACAGGAACTGGGCATGGCTAGTCTAGTGAAGAGAAGGACCATGATAGCAGTCTTCCAATATTGGAGGGGCTGCCACAAAGAAGAGAGGGACAAGCTATTCTCCAAAGCACCTGAAGGCAGGACAAGAAACAAACGGATGGATACTAATCAAGGAGAGAAGCAACCTAGAACTAAGGAGGAATTTCTTAATAGCGAGAACAATTAACCAGTAGAACGGCTTGCTTCCAGAAGTTGTGGGTGCTCCAACACTGGAGGTTTTTTAAAAAGAGACTGGGCAGCCTTTTATCTGGAATGGCATAGGTTCTCCTGCTTGAGCACGGGTTGGACTAGAAGACCTCCAAGGTCCCTTTTCAACTCTCTTCTTCTGTTGTTGTTTTTTTCTTTCGGAGAACCGTGCCTGGATCTCCCAAGAAAGGAAACATAAAGCAGAAACGTTAACTAGCTGAAATCCACCTGGGCTGCTACAACATCTAGAATTCAAACTTTACAACTTCAGGCTATCCAGCAACGAATGGGCTAAATCGAAAGGCTTTGGAGCACCAGCAGAAGGAGTTTTGGGGGGAACGGAATTGCATTTCAAAGCCGGCTTCCATCGTTTCGTTTTGTTTTCAGCTGCAATTTTACACAGGAGGATCTTGAGGCTGCCCGATGTGGTCTCAATTATTTCCTTTTCCAAACTGCACCTTCACGTCTCGGGGTCTTGTTTAAAGCAGAGAGTTGAGCCTCAAAGGGGTTTCTGACCTTGTCCAAGCCTTCCTGACTTTGATTTCCAGCTTCTCTGGTAGGAAACCCGAAGGGATTTTTTTTTCCCTGACCTTTTTGAAGATCACGAAAAGGAAGTGGGAACCTATGCTCTTTTTTTGTTGTTGTTGTTACTCGTTTTCTTCTGCTCGCTTTTTACAAACTTTTCTCCTGGCACCCCAGCTTTGAGGTGTTCACTCTGGAGTGAGCTATTTAGCCGTTTCATATAATCTGGGGGAGGACGAGACCAATAAATCAGCAGTGGATTGGCCTCTCCTGCTTGTAATTGCCAGACTAAATCAGAACTGACTTTTAATAATAGGGTTGATTTAAACACTACACGGTGGGCTTCATTCAAGGGGGCTTTATTAGACAGCGGAATTTTGACTTTATGTTTTCCCCTCCGCAGTCTCTCTCTTTCTCCTGATCTCTTTCTCTCTCTCCCTCCCTCCCTCTCTTTTTCTGTGTCTCTCCCTCTCTTTCTCTCTCTCTCACGATCTTTGTCTTTCTCTCTTTCTGTGTCTTTCTCTCTCTCTCTCCTGATCTTTCTCTCTCTCCCTCCCTCCCTCTCTTTCTCTGTCTTTCTTTCTCTCTTTCTGTCTCTCTCTCTCTCTCTTTCTCTCTCTCTCTCTCTCTTTCTCTCTCTCTCTCTCTGTCTCTCCCTCTTTCTCTCTCTCTCCCGATCTTTCTTTCTCTTTCTGTGTCTTTCTCTCTCTTGATCTCTTTCTCTCTCCCTCCCTCCCTCTCTTTCTCTGTCTTTCTTTCTCTCTTTCTGTCTCTCTCTGCCTCTTTCTGTCTTTCTCTTTCTCTGTCTCTCTGTCTTTCTCTCTCTTTCTTTCTCTGTCTCTCCCTCTCTTTCTCTCTCCCAATCTTTCTCTTTCTCTCTCTCTCTCTCTCCCGATCTCTTTCTCTTTCTCTCTCTCTCTCTCTCTCTTTCTCTGTGTCTTTCTCTCTCTCTCTCTCCCCTCCCTTCCTCTGGGTGAATGTGTGTTTGTATTCTGAATCTCCATGAGGGTCCACGTCAACAGACCAAACAGGGGTGTGCAAATGCCTCAGCATCATTAGTCAATTTCATAGAACAGTTCAAACAGCTTTGTCTGTTTGACCAAAAAAAAAAAAAAGCTTGGCCTGTTTGAAGAGCAGTGAAGGTGATAAGTTGTCTGGAGGCTAAACAATCAATGTTTGAAAGAACAGGGTAGTCTAAGAGAGATAAGACTTAGGGGGTTACATAATAGCACTCTTCCAATATTTGTGGGGTTCTAAGAGGTTGGCCTCTTCTCCAAAGCCCCTGAGGGCAGGACAAGAAGCAACGGATGGAAAGTTATCAAGGAGAGAAGCCACCTGGAACTAAGGAGGAATTTCCTGGCGGTGAGAACAATCAGTCCGTGGAACAACTTGCCACCAGAAGTTGTGGGTTCTCCAACACTGGAAGTTTTTAAGGAGAGACTGAGCAGTTACTGAAATGGCATAGGGTCTCCTCCTTGAGCAGGGGGTTGGACTAGAAGACCTCTGAGGTCCCTTCCAACTCGAGTTATTGTTACTCAGTGGAACTGCTTGTCGCTAGAAGTTGTAGGTTTTTAAGAAGAGACCGGACAGACACTTGTCTGAAATGGGATAGGGTCTCCTGCTTGGACTAGACGACCTCCAAGGTCCCGTCCCACCCTATTATTCTATGTTCTACGTCTTTTTAAGAGTTGAGGAACATCAACAGAAGAGGGCAGAGGTTTCCAAGAGGAATGCCCAACACAGTTCCCTCCCCCCCCCCGGTAGTAAGGAAGGAATTACCTCTAAAATTGCAGCTGACATCCCTTCAGATACAGAACTGTTAACAATGGCAAAAGAGTTTTTCATAACCGCGTGAAGATCTTCCTGGTGGATTGCTGGTAATAAGTGGACCCCAGCTGCCCTAGGGAGTAAATTCAGCTTGTTAATCCTCTCCCAATGGATGGCCGGTAGGGGCCGTCCTCCCCTTACTATCACAATTGGGACCAGACGTTTCCTTGCTAAGCAGGAGGTCATTAAGTGAGCCGTGCTTCAATTTACGACCCTTTTTTCCGACAGCATCAAGAAAATCAGGCACATCTGGCTTTCCCCCATTCGCTTGGCTTGCTGGAAGGCTGCAAATGGTGGTCAACGGGACGCCAGGAGGCTGCAACTGTCGTATGTACGTGCCAGTGGCCAAGCTTCCGGATTTTAGTCACGTGGTCGTGGGAAATATTGCCATGTCCCAAGTGCGAAGACCAGTCCTGCCTGTCGTGACTTCAAATGGTTGTTAAAGGAATGGTCTTAAGTTGAGGACTACCTGTAACTCCCAGCCTCTGCCCATTGGCCAGGATAACTAGGACTGAAGAGAGATGAAGTTCCATCAGATTGTTCCCTGTGGTCCCTGCTCTCAGCTCCTCTCCCATTGGCAACAGAGAGGATTGTGCAGTTTCTAAAGCTCTCGCCTTGTTCTGGGAGCAAATGAAATTAATTCAATTCTTGTTCGGTCTTTCATTCTTTTCTTTCTTTCTTTCTCTTTCCTTCCTTCCTTCCTTGGTGATCAATCCACTAAAGAAGACTTTGTCAGGCTGGCTTTTCTTTTTCTTTCTTTCTTTTTCTTTTTTTCTTTCTTTCCTCTTTCCTTCCTTCCTTCTGTGATCAATCCACTAAAGACTTTTACAGGCTGGCCTTTCTTGCTTGCTTTTCTTTCTTTCTTTCTTTCTTCCTTCCCTCCCTCCCTCCTTCCCTTGGTGATCAATCCACTAAAGACTTTGTCAGGCTGGCCTTTCTTTCTTTCTTTCTTTCTTTCTTTCTTTCTCTTTCTTTTCTTCCCTCCCTCCCTTGGTGATCAATCCACTAAAGACACTGTCAGGCTGGCTTTTCTTTTTCTCTTTTTCTTTCTTTCTTTTTCTTTCTTTCTTTCCTTCTTCCTTCCTTCCTTCCTTGGTGATCAATCCACTAAAGACTTTATCAGGCTGGCTTTTCTTTCTTTTTCTTTCTTCCTTTCTTTCTTTTCTTCCTTCCTTCCTTTCTTTCTTCTTTCTTTCTTTCTTTTTTCTTTCTTTCTTTCTTCCCTCCCTCCCTTGGTGATCAATCCACTAAAGACACTGTCAGGCTGGCTTTTCTTTTTTTCTTTCTTTCTTTCTTTCTTTCCTTCCTTCCTTCCTTCCTTCCTTGGTGATCAATCCACTAAAGACTTTATCAGGCTGGCTTTTCTTTCTTTCTTTTTCTCCTTCCTTCCTTCCTTCCTTCCTTCCTTCCTTCCTTCCTTCCTTGGTGATCAATCCACTAAAGACTTTGTCAGGCTGGCTTTTCTTTCTTTTTTTCTTTCTTTTTCTTTCTCTCTCTTTCTTTCTTTCTCTTCATCTATATTAGTTTCCACTGCGTTTTATCCTCTTTTAAAAAAGGAAAGGAATTCCATAAGATTGATTGATGATATTCCATAACTGTCTGTAGGAAGTCCCTGCCAAGGAGCAATTCGTTCAGGTAGGCCAGCTCAGCAGTCATCAATAATCAGCATCTTGTTTCGGGGGAGAATTGCCAATTCTCCCATGATTTTAAGCTTTGTGTAAATGTTTTTTTTTAAATGGGGTGTTGTTGTTTTTTTGGAATGTCCAACCTAACTTTCCCGAAGCTGTTCAACTTTTTTTAAAAAAAAACCCGAGTCCTGCAGTTCTTAATTTCTGAATGCTTGTCTTTAGAAGAGGTCAACTGTGATTTCATTCATTTTAATTATTTATCCACCCATTTTTTTAAGCTGTCTCCTGGAGAGAATCTAGCGGGCATGTTGTGAAGCGTGACATGGAATTTAGACTGTTTCCCCTGAGGCTGGGCCGCAAATGTCAAGAGCTGAAGCGCGGATCCAACCTATTTCAACAAGGTCAGCTCTCTCGCGCGCGGGGAAAGCAAGAATCAAGGGGACTTAAAGAGTAAACTGGTCTTCTGCGAATGGCGCCTTACCTAGCTTTCCAGATACATTGCAACGCAATTCCCAGTAGCTGGAGGAAGAGGGAATATTAAATTTTAATTATTCTTCTCTGCCCAACTACGTAAGAGTTTAAGCGCTGCTATTTCTGATTCTGCCTTCTTCGTAACCTCAAATTCAAATTGATGGGAGATTCTTGAGCGGGCTAAATCTGAAACTGTGACGCTCTCCGTTCTCCCCCGGCATCGAAAGGGATTTCCTTAGAGGATGAGCAAGCCGAGCAGACATGGGATCCCAGGATGTGACTCCGTGTGCAGGAGAAGACATGTCCCCCTTCACAGGCATTTATTCAGGCCTGGAAAGTTTCGAGGGTTTCAGAGCTGGAAAGGTTGATCGTATCTAACGGGCGTGAGATACCACAAGGCCTCTCCCTCGAACTCCAAGCACCTGGGCAGCCAAAGTATTCTTGGCTTGCTCCAAATTTCAGGGAGAACTGAAATCACCGTTAAGTCCCCCAGAATCACTTTGAACAGTGTGATTGGTGGTGAAGGAAGGAAGGAAGGAGAGGGAGGGAGAGAGAGGGAGGAGGGAGGAAGCAAGGAGAGAGGGAGGGAAGGAAGGAGGGAAGAGAGGGAGAAAGGAAGGGCAAGAGGGAGAGAGGGAGGAAGAGAAGGAGAGGAGAGGAGGGAGAGGAAGGAAGGAAGGAAGGAGAGGGAGGGAGGGGTGGGAAGGAAAGGAAGAGGGAGGAAAAGGAAGGAAGGAAGAAGAGAGGGAGGGGAGGGTGGGAAGAGAGGGAGAGAGGAAGTGCAGGAGGGAGAGAGGGAGAAGAGGAGGAGGAGGGAGAGAAAGAAAGAAAAAAGAAAGAAAAAGAGGAAGGGAGGCAGGGAAGGAAGGAAGGAGGGAAGGAGGGAGGGCGGGAGGGAGGAAGGAAGGAAGAAAGAAAGAAAGAGAAAGAAAGAAAAAGAAAGAAAGAAGGGAGGGAGGTAGGGAAGGAAGGAAGGAAAGTAGAAGGAAGGAAGGAAAGGAAGGAAAGGAAGGAAGGAAAGAAGGAAGGAAGGAAGGAAGGAAGGAAGGAAGGAAGGAAGGAAGGAAGGAAGGAAGGAAGGAAGGAAGGAAGGAAGGATCGTAGCATAAAGATTCCTGAGGCCCTCAACATTGCACTTCCCAACCTCTGGAGGAGAGTAGATTAGAGAAGGTTGGTGTAGGAAATTCAGGAAAATAAAGCGAGCTTTCCTTAGGGAGAAACCCCCCCCCCCCCCAATAATCTCCTTATCAATACTAGAGCAACCTACCTCTTCACCTTCTCCTCGACTTCTTTTGCAAAGGTTGGATCAGCCTACAGCAGGGGGGGAGAAAGGAAAAAAAAAGAGGGGAACCCAGAATTGATGGCATGCCAGGAAAACGCGCTCCAGATGGTGAAAATAAAATCAAGAGTCAGAAGAACTTGCTTGCTCAGGGCGAGGCTGCCAAAACCAAGCCTGTCAAAACCAAACATCTACCATGCCAACAACATTCTCCTGTCAGAGTAATCGGTGTCTGATGCTCTAATTGGAGGACTAAAACTTTGCTCTTTTATTCATGGTTTTCCTCCAAAACTTCCCTCTCCTTCCCACCAGCCGACCTGTCCCCTGACAAGCAGGACTGTGCTGAGCAGGCTTTTCTTCTCTGTTCTCAGAACGGAGTTGTTGTTGTTGTTGTTGTTGTTGTTGTTGTTGTTGTTGTTATTATTATTATTATTATTATTATTATTATTATTATTATTATTATTATTATTATGACTTATATGCCGCCCTATCTCCCGAAGGGCGGCTAACAACAGTAACATATAATAAATGTTAAGATAAAAATTAAAGTTAAAGGCCTCTGTACAATAAATTAAAATTAAAATAAATTAAAAGTTAGAGTTAAAAATTAAAAACATAATTAAAATCCCTGTCAGTCCAGGTCAGCCAGGTGGAAAAGGAGTGTTTTTTAATGGATTGATTATATCCAGAATAAATATGGGACTAAAAAGTTTCACTTAGCATTTGAATAAGTATTGATGGGATATTTAAATTGCTTGTAGTCACTTTATAAGAGCTAAAGTGCGATAGACTCAATAGTTCATTGATGTTAGCATATGGTTGTTTATGATTGTTTTTACTTTTATACCTTGTATTTAGCTCTGGGAAGTCGGGGAAGGGGAGGGGGGAGGGTTGGGTGGGGCTGGGAAGGGGGTGGGTGGGGAGGGGTTGTTAAAGATAAAATGTATTGAAAAACTTTTCAATAAAAAAAGAAAAGGAGTGTTTTGAGGCCACGGTGAAAGGACTGGAGATCTTGGGCCATCCGAAGCTCCGGGGGGAGCTGGTTCCATAGGACTGGCGCTCCCACAGAGAAGGCCCTCCCCATGGGGGTCGCCAGCCGACATTGTCTACCCGACGGTACCCTGAGGAGGCCTTCTCTGTGTGAGCATACTGGGCGATGGGAATTCCTTCCCGGCAGCAGATGGTCCTGCAAGTATCCCGGTCCTAAGCCATGTTCCGGCACCATTTTTGGATGGAACCTTGTAGAATAGGCAAGGCGGGTTGTATGACATGTATGAGTTCTGGCACCTTTTTGTTTTACAAAAAAAAATCACTGGTGCTGAGAAAGAGAGAGGATTTGAGGGGGGCGGGCGGGGTTTTTGTTTCCGGATGCCTAACATCCTGGCAAATCCTTCTGGCAGTTTCAACAGCTCATTTGGGAGGAAACTTGACGCAAATAAAAATTGACAAGCTGGACTGCCTGAAGTCTCGACTTAAAGCAGGGAGGCATCGGAAGCCAGGAAAAGGGAAAAGACACATTTGGATGATGTACCTTTTACACAATCTTCCCTTCCACACCAGTTCGCTTTCAAATCTTGCAATGAACCGGAATGGAAAGATACAATTAACGGGGGGGGGGGGAATACGCTTCGTAGCCAAGCTGGAAGCGGGGAAGAAAAAGGTTCAACGTGGAAATAAAAGTGACCAGGTGATAAAACAGGAAGCGCATCCTACTTGTGGCATCTTAAGAGAGGCAATCTGGTCTAGTGGTTAAAGTGCCAGCCGAGAAACCAGGAGACTATGAGTTCTAGTCCTACCTTAGGCATGAAAGCCAACTGGGGCCAGTCACCAGGAGACTGGGAATTCTAGTCCTACATTAGGTATGAAAGCCAACTAGGGCCAATCATCAGGAGACTGGGAATTCTAGTCCTACCTTAGGCATGAAAGCCAACTGGGGCCAGTCACCAGGAGACTGTGAGTTCTAGTCCTACCTTAGGCATGAAAGCCAACTAGGGCCAGTCACCAGGAGACTGGGTGTTCTAGTCCTACCTTAGGCATGAAAGCCAACTGGGGCCAGTCACCAGGAGACTGTGAGTTCTAGTCCTACCTTAGGCATGAAAGCCAACTGGGGCCAGTCACCAGGAGACTGTGAGTTCTAGTCCTACCTTAGGCATGAAAGCCAACTAGGGCCAGTCACCAGGAGACTGGGTGTTCTAGTCCTACCTTAGGCATGAAAGCCAACTGGGGCCAGTCACCAGGAGACTGGGAGTTCTAGTCCTACCTTAGGCATGAAAGCCAACTGGGGCCAGTCACCAGGAGACTGGGAGTTCTAGTCCTACCTTAGGCATGAAAGCCAACTGGGGCCAGTCACCAGGAGACTGGGAATTCTAGTCCTTGTGACCTTGGCCTTATTTTGTAAAAATAATAAAGGTGGCTATAACTAACTAAATAAATAACATGGGGGGAAAAATCTTACGGACAGACTTGGCTCTCTGGAAAAAGCTTAATGCTGGGAAAGGTAGAAAGAAAGAGAAGGAGAGGACAAGTAGGAACATGGGGGATGGAATTCCTTAGAGAGAACTTACAGCAGGTCCAACAATGATCAGGTGTACCCTGGAGTCTTCCTGGTACCACTCTATCAATTGAACAGGAGAGAACTCTGGTTAGACTAAACTTAATCTAAAGCATGATAACATTGACTAATGATAACTGATGGCAGATGGGCCTTGATGGTGCGGGGATGAAGCAGCTTCAAGTTGTTATTTTAGTCCAGCTGAGGTGAGAAGATATGGCAGATGCCTACAGAAACCTTGGACCCAAATGGTTGAGGATTATGTGGCTGAAAAGGAACCTTTTTGAATATTGCAACCAGCTGTTGGCATCTCTTAGCTTCTCTCAGCACCTGAAGTCCGAGTAATTCCTTAACTAAATCTCCATGACCAACTGGTTACGATCTATACCTCCTTTGACTAGTAAACTGTTTACTACACCATCTAAGTATGAAGGGCCTCGTTTCCTGGCTACGTTGACACCTATAATGACTGTTTTTTTTCTCAGCTGCCCTATATACTGTATTTAATTTTGTACTCTACTGTAACTCTTTTTAATTGCTTTAGGAATGTTTGGTGCCCGGAGTCATTTGCTTAAAATGAATAAATGAATGGATGAACCTGGAGAATTCAGAGTTGTCTGATGAGCAGATGGACCGTTCAACCAATGAAATTAATTTTAATTGAATGTGATCAATTAAAGAGATAGGTCAGTGATGATTGTTGGTGCACAATCACCTCCTTCCACCCAATGATCAGATGTTCAATCTGTCTCATCTAAAATCATTTACTGACCAAGAGTCCTCTGTATTCTCAGTCCTCAAAGAAAAGTGGTTCCATTTATTTTTTTTTAATTGATCGATTTAAGTTTCTTTTGCTACCCATCTCACCAATACCAGAGACTCGGAGAGGCTCTTAGGGTTATGGCCCCATCGGAACCCGGTGCAGTGGAAGAAGAGGAGTTGGAACTTGGACCATCTGACAAGGATGGTACACTTCCCTTGACCTGTTTGGAGAGTCCAGGGGCTGAGGAGGATGCTGTCCCAGGGCCCTCAGGTGCTGGGGGAGATGGTCGACCAGATGGAGAACTGCCTGCCTTCACAGACACAGGGGAGGATCGGCTGCTGACCGGCAGTGGTGCTGATAGGCAGCCGATCCCCTCTGATGAGGAACAGCTGCCTCCTCCACTGATCCAAGGACACGGAGAGCAGAGCATAGGCAAGCTCACAGAAGGGCTGTAAGGAGGAGATTTGTCTTCTGCCCCAGCCTACGTGAGTCCTTGTTAACTCACAAGGACCAACCTGTCTTTCAACAAGCAGGCTGGAAATGCAGGGAAAACAAACCCCTTTTAATATTATTTACAGACCTGCAAAATGTCCCTGAAGCAAAGGCAAACGAAACACGATTCAAACAGAGAAATTGTTCACAGGCAAGGCAATCAGAACATGATCCCATGAAACTTGAGTCCTCTGCAAACGGTTGCCTTCAGCAACCAGCACCGCCCACACCTTCCCTTTTTTATTATGCAGCCCCAAGGCGTGGCTTCTCAATGCTTTCTCCGCCCTTGGAGTTGCCCCATTGCCTCTCTCTGTCCTGCTCTGGTTGCCTGTCGGCGTTTGCGAGCATCTATGATATCTTCCAGCTGTGAGTCCTCAAGAGTCTGACTCAGCTTCCCAGCACAGCTGGGTCTCAGCCTGGGCATGAGAGGAAGGGCCAGGCTCTGCATCAGATTGTAAGTCCTGGAACTCATCAGAGCCTTCCTCTGACTCTGATGGCTCTCCAGGCCCCTCCTCCTCTGATTCCCCGGACTCAGCTGCCGGGTCCACTGGCTGGCACGGAATCACAACAGATTGCCCCATCCCTCCTCATAAGGAACACCTGGAGGGGATCAACTTAAGGAGAAGCCATGGGGAGTTAGGTATTTGCCAGGAATAATTGTTTGCTTTGGCTTACACTCCTCCCGGCTTTGACTCGTTTGCAAGATGGCTCTTCGCCTTTTGCCTTGGACCTCCCCTTGTCTTGTGGACTGCGTTTGGCTTTGCTTTGTTGGGCCTTTGGAACGGCTTCTGGTCTTGGACCTTTTCTCTGCCCCAAGGACTGCCCTGGTCCAGTTGCCTCCTGAAAAACCACCCTTGGGACACCTGGGTCATAACAGTTCATAGCACGTGGGGCTATAAAAAAAGCAAAGTCTAGAATTCGCCTCCCCAAATGTTCTTATGAACCACAAATTTTTTTAGAAAACACAAACTCTGGTCAGATGGATGCAACAGCTGTATAAATCACATTCCAAGTCCCCTGCCTCCTCAAATTATGCCTCCCAGTCATTCAAAAAGATGTCCATTTGGGGGGGGGAGTGTCATCCATGCCAAATGTATTGTAAGAGGTTGGATGGGAAAATTTTGACCTGAAAAAACATCCAGTAGATAAAGAGGATCTTTAACTCTCCTTAGTCCACAGATCAGCAGGAAGATGTATAGATTCTGGTCGTCCTGGACAATCCCTGTAGACAAAGCAGGATGGAAAATTCTTAAGTTTCAAAGGATCAGAACTTCTCGGGAAATTAAGAAGGTCAAGGACCCACCAAGTCAACAAACCAACCATCTGTAATTTGGCAGTTGTTGATTCCAGCACAACACCTTCACTCTTATTAGGAGCCATGGTGGCGCAGTGGTTAGAATGCAGTACTGCAGGCTAATTCTGCTGACTGCCGGCTGTCGGCAGTTCGATCCTGACCGGCTCAAGGTTGACTCAGCCTTCCATACTTCCAAGGTCGGTAAAATGAGGACCCAGATTGTTGGGGGCAACAGGCTGACTCTGTAAATTGTTTAGAGAGGGCTGTAAAGCACAGTGAAGCGGCATATAAGTGTTAAGTGCCATTGCTGCTGCTGTGGCTCCTTCCTTCCTTCCTTCCTTCCTTCCTTCCTTCCTTCCTTCCTTCCTTCCTTCCTTCCTTCCCAGTGGTTAGAATGCAGGATTGCAGGCTAATTCTGCCGACTGCCAGCAGTTCAATCCTGACCGCCTCAAAGTTGACTCAGCCTTCCATCCTTCCGAGGTTGGTAAAATGAGGACCCAGATTGTTAGGGGACAAGAGGCTGACTCTGTAAACCACTGTGAAGTGGTATATATGTCTAAGTGCTAAGTGTTATTAATCAATCTACTGAAACTCATTTTTTCATACTATTTTTCTTTCTCTCTTTCCATTGCTTTTCAAAACCATATTTGGCTAGAAGCCAAGAGCTGGAAGGGACCTTGGAGGTCTCCCAATGCCCCTGTTCAAGGCAGTAGCCCTTATTATCATCCATATCCTGGAGAAGTGATCCATTTTGGAAAGTAAACCAGAGGACCACTCAAGGCAGCTTGGAGAGATCAAGAGGAGCCAAGAAATTTAGCCACTTTTCCCGAGGAAGCAAAAGTATATAAAAAAAAAGTTAGAATGAGGTTGGTGCCTCTTCAAGACTGGAATGAGGGGAAGAGAATTGGATTTTAATGGCTCAGTACAGCAACGGAATTTTCTTTTAGCCTCTCTCCTACAGAACGATGGTGGCATCAACAAGGGCAGATTGGCCAGCTCAGATTATCCTACCCAACCTGCCTCAAAGTCTAATTTCTCACCAGAATTTCTGCTCTACAGGTAGTTCTTGACTTACAACAGGTCCCTTAGCAACCATTTGCAAGTTACAACCTGCCTGAAAAAGAGGATTTATGAGCAGCGGTGGGATTCAAATAGGTGAACAACCGGTTCTCTGCATGGATGCCACTCCCGGATGTCCATTCTGGGCTTGGGCAACAAAAAATTAGCTACCGGTTCCGCCGAAGTGGTGCGAACCGGCTGAATCCCACCACCGTTTACGACCCAGATTTGAAGTTCCAGCAGTTACTCCCCCCCCGTCACGTGACCACTCCTCAGGTGCTCAGCAACACAACCACACTCACAACTCTTGGATGTTTCCCACGATCACATGACTGAATTTTGCAACGGTTTTGCCCAAACCCGTCGGTTACTTCCAGCTTTCGCCAAAGCCGCTCCTGTACCGATCAGTAGGTTCGCACTTACAACCGCTGTGCACACTTAATGTCCACAAGATTTGCACTTATGGCTGCAGCGTTTGCTTTACGACCATTGCGTTCACTTAAATGACCGACACACACACACACACACAAAATTGTAAAATCAGGTCGATGGTGCATTAGGACCGTTAAAACAATTTACGACGGTAAACAGCCGGGCTGACTGTGATTGTCACTTTTAGGACTGTAGAACATCCCAAGGTTGGCCCCATCGCTGGCAGATTCCAGCAGCTTTATTAATGTCTCCATCCACAGTACGGATACCACAAATAATTCAGGTTTTTTTCCCCCCAAACAGAACTGAATTGGCAACCATCATCTCTATTTTTATGGTCTCCCTGAGGTGACCTTTTAAAAAAGCAAAAAAAAAAAAAAAGAAAGAAAAACGTTTCGGTCGCCGTTTCCCGCACTTCATTTAAAAAAAATAAAAATAAAAAAATCTCTGCAATCTCTTTTCAAGACTGGCGTAAAACACGGTGGCTTGATCAGTAACCTAAACCAGCTCCACCAAGGCCATCTGTTTATTTCTCCTAAATATCACCGGGGGGCCCAGAGTCCCAAGCCTCGCAATATTGCTTTTCGGAAATTAGAAACCCAATCCGGAGATTTATTATTTTTATTTTGCTTTTTTTTTTTTGCTCTGCTTTTCTGTAGAATTTGCAACCGCCTCATTAAGCTTCAGTCAGAGCCAGCCAGAAAGCACCAGACGACAGAAGGCGAGCAAGAGAAAACGTGAAAGGGGAAAAAAAGGAAAGAAAAAAAATAGCGGTCCAAATAGCTCAATTACAAAACAGAAGGTGAAAAGGGAAGGAAGGGAAAAAAAAAACAACCCCGAGATTCATAATCAAAATATCCTTAGTGCTCCATAAAGCACGGAGCTATTCTGCTTGATAGCAAAAAAATCAAAATTACCCTTAATGCAATTTTAATATTCCGCTGAGGTTTAAACCATTTCTAATTTTAACCTACGCTAATCTTCGGCTTCTCTAAAGGTAAGTTGTTACTTGTATTCCCGGCGGCAAAAAGATGTCTTTTTTTTTTTTTTTAAAATGAGGAATTCTTTGCAGCGTGCTGACCTTTTCTTATTTTCCTTTCTCGTCCTTCACAAACGCTCCTAGCAACAGAGCCTTTGGTTACTTCCTTGGTGGAGCAGTGGGCTAATGCCTCCTTAAGTAACAGCAGCTGCCTGCAATTAGTGCAGGTTCGCATCCCACCAGGCTCAAGGTTGACTCAGCCTTCCATCCTCCCGAGGTAGGTAAAATGAGGACCCAGATTGTTGGGGGCAATTAAGCTGACTTTGTAATAATGCCGCTTGGGTGTGTGTGTGTGAAAGCCCTAACAAGCAGGCATATACATAGAATGAAGACTACTGCTAAGCTTGTAAGCCGCCCTGAGTCTTCGGAGAAGGGCGGGATATAAATGGAATTAAAATAAAATAAATAAAAAATAAAAAAAATCAACCCAGCCTGGGATCCTCTTCCCGCCTTTCCGACATTTTGCATTCTGCAAAAATGCAAATCCCGATTCTGGAGCATCCTTCAGACCGTGCTTTTAGCGCTATTCCTGTCTTCTGAAAGGATCCAACATCCGGTTTGACAAACCAGGAAATTGCCAGGATTGGCGGAGGGAAAGGCTGAGCTGGTGCCCCATGCGCGGGGCACCCGATGGACATGTTTAATTATCTACTTGTCACCGGTGCTCAGCTTGAAGGAGAAGTTTTCTAGCTTCCCCGGTCCTTGGACTGTGCGGACTGACAGCTCGAGGCGCGATTCGGAGGTCAAAGCCGCAAGGCACAACGGCGGGTGTGTGACTCCCAGGACGACCGTGCGCTGTATCGGTCACCCCCTTTCGCAGAATCTCCGGAGGGAGAACCTTAATTCTTTCTTTACCAGGAAACAATCCCTTTTCCCTGCTTGGCAGAGAAAGAGGATTCTGCGCTTGGGTTCCATTCCCCCAGATTTCTTTCAGCAAAAGGGCAAAGGGATGGGCCCCGCCCGCCCAGGAGGAATTCTGCTTACTGGGATAAACAGTATTTAGGAGGTACCAGGATGGTTTCCGGAGCGTTTTTCCTTCGCTTTCCTTCCCCGCTCCTTTCTTTTCCTTTCTCCTTTATTTCTTTTCCTTCTCTTTTCCCATCCATTTACCACCTTCCCTTCTCTCCCCTCCACTCCTTCTACCTTCCCTTCCCCCCTCCTCCCTTTCTTCCCTTCGCCCGCCTCCCATCTTCCTTTCCTTCCCTTTCCCCATTGTCTTCCCCATCCATTTGCCTCCTTTCCTTCCCTCTTTCCTCCCCCTTCCCTTCCCCCTTCACGTTTTCCCCATCCATTTACCTCTTTCCTTTCCTCTCCTTTCCCTTCCCTTCCCCATTCACGTTTTCCCCATCCATTTACCTCCTTTCCTCTCCTTTCCCTTCCCTTCCCCATTCACGTTTTCCCCATCCATTTACCTCCTTTCCTCTCCTTTCCCTTCCCTTCCCCATTCACGTTTTCCCCATTCATTTACCTCCTTTCCTCTCCTTTCCCTTTCCTCTCCTCTCCCTCTTCCCTTCCCTTCCCTCCTCTTCCCTCCCCTCCCAGATCTCCAAAGAGAAAGACATTTGTGTTCAAGAAAGGCTTTTGCTCAAAATTCATGCTTGTATGCATTTTTACCTGCCCTCTGCAGAAATTCGGTCCAATTATGCTGCCTGCTGGGAAGGCTCACGATCCCTAGAAATGAAAGCGAATTAGGGGTCCTGCCTTCAGCTGCCCACCCCCCAAAAAAAAGCAACCCAGGGCAAGGTTTTCCGCAGGTTGTTTTCATTTTTGCATATCGCTTTTTTTAAAAAAATTGAAACATTTAAACGAGAAGATAAAAATGAAACTAACAGAAAGTAAAGAGGAAAAAAGAATAAGGGGGAAAAAAAATCAAACGTGTGCGTAAAAACCTTTAAGCAAGAAAATGAAAACCAA